>NC_056745.1:420947066-421107066 GCF_019279795.1 Protopterus annectens | reverse complement strand
TGTTTCATGACAGCTGTATATTATCCCCTTTCACTTCTCTTCTATAGTGTTTATATTCCTACTAAAGTTTACTTTAAGCCTTTCTCATTTGCTGTGCTCAGTCTTTATTACCATATTACCTTAATTTGTTCACTAAATTATTCTCTTTATGCATTGCTCTGTTTTCCTCACCATATTATCCTTAACTAGTTCACTATACATTGTCATTTAAAGTCAGTTCTCCTGCTTGCACATCTGCTATGTAATCTCAGCCATATGGGTAGTTTTGCTTAAAGAACAGTACATGCTGCAGTATATAAACTATAGAGATTCTGAAAGGACATTTATTGCCCAACTTTTTTTAAGTCTTTGATTTGGAATAATTTAAAAAGTACAATGTTGGTCTAGACTTAGATAAAGAGTAAGGTTTGAATAGTACTTGCTTTTTACTTTATTCTGATGTTGGCGTTTTCTCTTATGCTGCTTAAGACATAAAGATGTTTCCAATATTGATACCTTGCATTGGTTGCAAAATTTCTTAAAGTGCCAGTCCAGCAAAAGCACCGAGAGAAATGACAGAAATTACACTATATCACTAGTAAAGTCAGTCCAAGATGAGGTATGTAAAGGAAGGGAAGATAAGTTTATTCCCACTACACAGAATAGTGATGTCACTAATATTAAATGTGATAGAAATCTTGAAAAGTTGGGTGCAATGATTATTGATTACAACTATCAAACACCCCAGCTTAGAGGTATTCTTTATAAGACATGGGACACAGTTTTTCCAGCTGAATATAAACAGATATTGGGCCCACATCCTAAAATTACATATAAGAAAGATGATAACCTTAAAAATATTGAAATGCCATCGTAGTCAAAAAAGTAAAAAACACAACGACTTTAATCATTAAAATGAACCGTAAAAACTGTACAATTCCATCTGTAACTGACTAAGCGCTTTCACCCAACAAAGGGCATCCTCAGAGTCAGTTAAATCTTAGTTACAGACACATATAAAGAAATTTGAATTATCACCAATGAAATGAGACCTCCAATTAATTAATTAATTAGTTACCTTAAACAACTGTTCACCTAAGCCAAGGTATTTTAACCATTCTTTATATATATATATATATAAAACACAGTCACCAACTTGGTGCTTAAAATTAAGTAACCAAGGAAAGTCCATAAATTTGAAATATACATTACGTAAATTTAAACTGTGTAAAAAATGTACATTTTTCTTAGTAAATACTTGTATTATACATATGTATATTTCACAAGAAAAATATATGTATATTGTTTTCTTAATAAGTTTATACATCAATCATATCTCATTTTCATAGAAATTCTGACTACTGTTCTAAAGAATCTTGCAATTTCACAGTTTTATAACAGTAAAGCCCTATGTTTTAGAATAAAAGTTAAAGACACTACATCATTGATGCCAGGTGACGTACTCGCATCAAGTCTGATCTGCAATAAGCACTCCTTTACTTCTAACATGTTTTGATAATCACCCCCAAATTCTTTAGTATAAATCCTGTCAATAACAAAAAATATAAATTTGTTAAAACTTACACATTTTTGGCTATGGGTGAATAAGGAATTTGTTGCTTTTTTATTTTTAATGTCTCTAACATGTTCCAATATTCTTTGCCTCAGCTTTCTAGTTGTCATTCCTATGTAGAAGGCTGGGCATGATAGACAAGTTGCTGCATAAATAACCATGCTAGTATTACAGTTGCAGTAACCAGGGCTTGCTATCGACCTTTTGTAGTTGCCAATTAATACGTAAGGTCCGTCATTAATAAACTTGCATGCCTTACATCTACCACACTTAGCCATCTTGGCTGGTCTCATGCTAGTGGGTTTCGATTTCCTTTCCAGTAGTTCTTTGGTATTAAGGCCTCTGCTGTTTATAAACCTTGGTACCTCACCTATAGGTTTAGTGATGTCTTCTGGGAACACACTTTGCCAGTTTGTTTGAATCATTTCCTTAAGTTTTCCGGAATGTTCATTATATGATAAAACCAAACCTATGTGGGAATTGCTGTTTGTATTCTTTTTCTTAAGAGTGTTGGCCATTACAAAAAAGTATCTAACAAAATAGGTTTGAAGTCAACACTTCTTCTAGATGATACCTCGGTCTTAATCGTCATTAACAAATCCCCGGGGTATCCCCTATCTTTAAAAAACTCAGTAAGTGTGTTTAGTTCATTATAAAATTTATCCTCCTCACTAGTTATTCTAGAGGCCCTAATCATCTGGCCTTTAACCAGGTTCCTTTTCATGTAATAGGGGTGGCAGCTCGTAAAGTGCAAGAAAGAATTACTATATGTCTTTTTCCTGAAAACTTTTGAATGTAATTTCCCTTCCTTCAAATATAGGTGCAAATCCAAAAAAGGCCAGATGATTAGGGCCTCTAGAATAACTAGTGAGGAGGATAAATTTTATAATGAATTAAACACACTTACTGAGTTTTTTAAAGAGAGGGGATACCCCGGGGATTTGTTAATGACGATTAAGACCGAGGTATCATCTAGAAGAAGTGTTGACTTCAAACCTATTTTGTTAGATACTTTTTTGTAATGGCCAACACTCTTAAGAAAAAGAATACAAACAGCAATTCCCACATAGGTTTGGTTTTATCATATAATGAACATTCCGGAAAACTTAAGGAAATGATTCAAACAAACTGGCAAAGTGTGTTCCCAGAAGACATCACTAAACCTATAGGTGAGGTACCAAGGTTTATAAACAGCAGAGGCCTTAATACCAAAGAACTACTGGAAAGGAAATCAAACCCACTAGCATGAGACCAGCCAAGATGGCTAAGTGGTAGATGTAAGGCATGCAAGTTTATTAATGACGGACCTTACGTATTAATTGGCAACTACAAAAGGTCGATAGCAAGCCCTGGTTACTGCAACTGTAATACTAGCATGGTTATTTATGCAGCAACTTGTCTATCATGCCCAGCCTTCTACATAGGAATGACAACTAGAAAGCTGAGGCAAAGAATATTGGAACATGTTAGAGACATTAAAAATAAAAATACAATCCAAATGAAAATCCAAGCAGCAAAGGTATGGCTCCAGTGTAAGCAGTCACTAATTCCAGAAGGTATGTAGTTCCAAAGAATGAAAGGCAGAGAAGGTAGTCTTTGAGCTCAGCTTTAATGACACTAGCGCTTTCACATACAGCTTCATCATTAAAGCTGAGCTCAAAGACTACATTCTCTGCCTTTTATTCTTTGGAACTACATACCTTCTGGAATTTTTCAGCAGAGGTAAAAGCTGTTTGTTTGGTGACTTTGTTGTTATTAAAAATAAAAAAGCAACAAATTCCTTATTCACCCATAACCAAAAATGTGTAAGTTTTAACAAATTTATATTTTTTGTTATTGACAGGATTTACACTAAAGAATTTGGGGGTGATTATCAAAACATGTTAGAAGTAAAGGAGTGCTTATAGCAGATCAGACTTGATGCGAGTACGTCACCTGGCATCAATGATGTAGTGCCTTTAACTTGTATTCTAAAACATAGGGCTTTACTGTTATAAAACTGTGAAATTGCAAGATTCTTTAGAACAGTAGTCAGAATTTCTATGAAAATGAGATATGATTTATGTATAAACTTATTAAGAAAACAATATACATATATTTTTCTTGTGAAATATACATATGTATAATACAAGTATTTACTAAGAAAATGTACATTTTTTACACAGTTTAAATTTACGTAATGTATATTTCAAATTTATGGACTTTCCTTGGTTACTTAATTTTAAGCACCAAGTTGGTGACTGTGTTTTATATATATATATATATATATATATATATATATATATATATATATAAAGAATGGTTAAAATACCTGGGATTAGGTGAACAGTTGTTTAAGGTAACTAATTAACTAATTAATTAATTGGAGGTCTCATTTCATTGGTGATAAACAATTCAAATTTCTTTATATGTGTCTGTAACTAAGATTTAACTGACTCTGAGGATGCCCTTTGTTGGGTGAAAGCGCTTAGTCAGTTACAGATGGAATTGTACAGTTTTTACGGTTCATTTTAATGATTAAAGTCGTTGTGTTTTTCACTTTTTGGACTACGCTGGTATTTCATTATTTATACCAGTTTTATTTTTGTTTATAACCTTAAAAATATATTTGAAAGAAACAGCCTTAACCAGAAATTTTATGGTCGTTCAAAGATGATGAAATGTGGGTGCTGTAAATATTGTAAATTTATTAATGATGGACCCTATTTGACAGTAAAAAATTATGATAAAACCCTCACATGCCCAGGGATTTGTTGTAGTAAAACAAAAATGTGTGTTTATTTAGGTACTTGTACATCCTGCTAGGCATGTTACATTGAAAACTACGAGGACCTTGAAAGAGTACATGAATAAACATGTATATGAAATTTCAAAATTGACTAATGCACTTTATGAACATGCTCTTCAATGCCCTTTCTTTAAAAGATTTCTGTTCTTTAGTTACAATCGATATAGTTTATAGTGCAGAACGTGGTAGAAACAGTGAATTGCTACTTGAACAGAAAGAGTTAAAGTGACAAATACACCTCAATGCCATGAATAAACCAGGGCTTAATGAGCTGGTATCTCGAAATAGCATTTTAAAATACAGGGCTACAATGCTGAGTTGACAATATATTTATAAGGAATACTTGATTTAGTATAAGACATTGTATAAAATTTTTAAGTGTATTTTTTAAATTATTTAAATTTGCATTTGAGTGTTTTAGAAAAAAGGATAATTTAATTATAAAAGTAATTAATTGATGTTTCTCATTGGTGGTTGCATACTATATAATGAGTTGTATTTTATATTAGTTTTATCTCTGAGGAAGTCTTTTTACTGAACACGAAAGCACTTAAAGTGTGATTTTTTCTACACTGGTTTTGGTGGAATTTATTCTGTGTATAAGTTGACACTGTTCTGATTTTCCATTGGTTGTGGTCATAGTTTGCTGGAGAAGTTCGTTCCAATATTGGTAATAATTCTATAAAATGATTTGTCTACATTTTTTGTTTTACTGTGATGTCATTATACAGTAGAATATTTTACCAATCACTGAACTGAACTGCAGTCCAGACAGGAGTTAAAACTGTTATTCCCTTTAACAAGACTAGTACCTGAAAGCTGTAATGAAACAAACTCCATTTTGTGTTGGTTTGCATGCATGTGTAAGTGTAACACAACCCATTGTTTCTTCATGGTTACCTTCAGTTTTATTACAGTGCTTATAAACTAACCAGTGCACAGGACAACAAAATGCTGAGTTAAGTTTGAGAAAACAGTAAATAAACATAAGGCATGAGCTCATTTATAATGAAATTAAAGAAAGATTATATAAACTGGAGTCTAAGAATATCAATTGATAAAGAGTCATGTTCCAAAATGTACAATCCATTTGAAAATTGGGACATATCTGCCAAATATCTTAAAATGAACTGCAGATCAGTAAATCACAATAAATATGGAAAGATTTGGTAACAAAGATATCATAGTAAAATACACCTATATTATTATCTACAAACAGCAAAGCAAACCAGGATGCAAATTAATAAATATTCAAAGTGATGTCACAGGTGGAAAAATGTTAGCATTAAAATTTATGAGGAGGAATGTCTTGCAGAATGAAGCTGAACCCCATGTCACAAACTGTCTATGTACTGTCTTTTTATAATGGATTTAATTTTTTTACTATTTTCTTTTTCAGCACAGCTACTGATTTCAGGACCATTTATAGCCATTTTGCCAGTATCTCCTGTCCTCAGTGGTCTCCATGCTTGTGATGGCCAGATATAAGTCTCCCAAATTGTGAGCTCTCCCTCCAGGGGAATCCTGTACACTCCCTTGAATGACATAAACCCAGGCAAGTGTCTATCATACTACAGCATTCAGTAGTTTTTTTTCAGACATACTCTTCCTCAGATATGCTAGTCTTATGTCATGAAGATGCTGTGCAGTGGTGGCATGGAAAGACTTATCTGGCTAAGATCCTACATAGTTTTTGTGACTACTTGCCTAGGAGCTACCTAAGAACCTATGTGAGAGATGCAGCTCAAGATTGCCCCTTCACCCTTGTAGAACAGTATCCAGCTCCCATAATAGCTCCAATATCTTCACCAGAGCTTGGGCTACTATTTGAACCTAGGCCCTCTGTGCTGCCATCAGAGCTTCATCCCTCTCCATACAGTTAACATGGTCATTCATTTTTCTATTCAAGAGTAAACTGCTGTCTCCTACTTTTATGTGACCATTTTAAAATGTTATATGTTGTTTCCTTGTGATCATAAAGTAGAAAACAAAATGTTACAGCTCTTATTAGTAAAAACTCTTTCTATTCCCATCTTTATTAATTCTGCTAGCCACAAAATTTTATCTGTAATTTGTATAAATCCTATAGTGCAAAGCACAAATGGAATAGGTCACAAATAATCCAAACCATTTTGCTGAATATTGCTTCCCAATTACACATTGTACCAAATGGTGAGTGCAGACATGGAAATAATGTAAAATATGCATTTTGCATGTCTCCTATCTTCGTCTATTCCACAGTGCAGGACAATACTTTATATTCAACAATATTGTGATATTGTGCTGTGCACATGATTAAATTCTTGAAGCACTGGCTATTGGGGATTTAGGGTCATTCTGAATTTAAAAAAATTATCTTGGGGGTTGTCACTCTTTACCACACACATACTTGATATCTGTTACCACTCCAGGAGCTGTTATTAAGAGATGTCTTAATTTCCATGAAAAACAATAGGTGGGCCATGACTATGTGCTTCAACAGCATCGAATATTTACCTGGCAGTTCATGCACCATATTTGACCCAAAATTCACATGTTTAGATATTTTCTGTTTGCTCATAACCTTTTGAGTGTTATCTCAGCCATCAAGGGTGTCATGATTTAGTGCAAGACCAGCACATATGATCAGAAGAGTAAAGTGTGGGAATATATTACTGTTGAGGCAATGAGCCATGTAATGGGTATTGTGTGTGTAATTTTCTCATGTTGGTTACTCTTGCTGATAAGCAAATACTGTACCAAGGAACAAAGCTATAGTATGAAATCTGGTATGTGCATTATAACTGGTTTGCTTAAAAACTATGACTCAGTCACATTAAATATTAAAACTTCACTTTAGCTATAGATCTTAGATTAGTACACTTACTAAAATATGTAGACATGTTGCATGCAAACCAAATTCATTAATTTATTTGCTGTTTTTTCTTATTTTTGAAATCTAAGAACTGTACTGCTCTGAGTCCCAGTAATACATCTAGTTCACTTATACTCAGGTACGTTTAGCATAATTTAATATCTGAGAGACTGCTAAGTAAAAATAAGACACAACTATAGGAAAGTGTAATTTTTCATCCTATAAAGTGATAGTTGTAAAATCTCTAACCCTCTCTCCCTCATTGAATAAACACACTTCACACAGTCCTGCTGGATTTAGATCACTGGAAAACTGCCTATGTCAGTATTCAGTCAAATAACTGTATCATAATATGTAATAACAGCATCTTCTCTAATAAACTGCGTATTATATGCCATGTAATATACTGGAGTAATGTACTGACACTGCATGATGGATACAGTGGCCAACACATGGCCTTCTATTCATGTCATCAATACATATGGATAATAGAACACTGGGAATGTTGATCATGAACCAGCTATCCTCACAATTTTGTTGGTATATAAAGAATAATTATACCTTATGGGCAATATCATCTGACAATTAAGCTTTAAATAAGAACTGTACTGCATTATGATATATCTTGAGCAAACATGTCACATGTCCTGTCTCATATGTTTTGATCATGTTCTTAGCATACTCTATACTGTCTTTAACATTATGTAAGTGCACATCTGATTGTGTTTTATGACAGGCCTGTTTTGCACATGACCATTTGGTACATTGTTATGGACTGAATTCATGCCTTTCATCACATGCAATGTTACTATTGCATAAGGTTATACAGTACTGTAATATCACATACAGAAACATTATCACATGTAGATTGTGTCAGTTTGTATATGACATGTTATGTGCTCATAGCTTTTGGGGAGTAAGTAATATGTATTTATATTTTTTAAAGTGTTGAACCTTGACAGAGAGTGGGAACTGTGGTGGCTATCCTATCATATGCAGAAGATAGCAGTGCGCCAGACCACTGCCATGCAACTTGGACTCCAAATACCAGGATGATGACCATGATGAGGCTGATGATGATAATGATGATGATGATGACGACAATGACAGACCAGGACCTGCATATGCCATCATTCTTGCTGCTCACAGTTGAAGATGTCTACCACCATGCCAGGGAAACAATTTTTTGGACCAGATCTGAGAAGTGATGACAGATGTCTTCCAGATGTAGATGAGGGACCTGATGGACAACTTCTTTCAGGACATGATGTAGGCCATGCTAAACTCATTCCAGGATATCACTAGAGAGGTCTTTCATGATGTTCACCCCATCAGGGTGGCCCTCTCAGGACTGTAAGTATTGTCTGTGTGATCCACTTATGTAATGCTGTCATTATGGTGTTTCCTATTTCAAGTTATGTACCGTATAGCCACAACTGTACAGGCATCACATATTGCTGTCATGCTGTACACTGCACATATCATATGTGGTGTTATATTGCTGCTGCAGTATGGCATGCATTACCACATTACAAATGCAGTAATCAAGTAGATGTACATAATATGCTGGAATTACTGCATACATTGTTCATATGGGTGCGGGGTGCTACTCCGTGTGTGTGTGTGTGTGTGTGTGTGTGTGTGTGTGTGTGTGTGTGTGTGTGTGTGTGTGTGTGTGTGTGTGTGCAATCCTTTGCATGCAGTGCAGCATATTATTGTTATGTCCATTGCACTCTGGCTCTGTATGTGACAAATATAACTATTGCAGTTACCATAATGCAAGTGAGACTCAATTGTTGTGTTTGTTTTGTTCCAGTACACACTTAGGTTGGATGACAACAACTCACAAACTACATTATTCCCATAGTTCTTACATAACACACTGAGGTACATCCATTGTGTTTATTTGCACATGCTATCCATGTGTGTGCATTGCACCCATTTCTCTATTGGTTGTTGCTGTCTTTTGTCTTTTCAGCAGCATGACAGGTCCTTGCTTATATAATTTCTGTACCATTGTTGTGTCATGCTCTCACACTGGCACAATGACTGTGTGTGGCATATAGTGTAAATATTATGTCATGTCATATCAAATTACTGCAAATGGTATGTATAAGCAGGTATCCTTCACATACTGCAAAAACATTCACTGGTCCATTAGTAAATATACAGATGAGGTGATGCTTTATTTAGCATCATTCCAGAATGCCTTGTTTGTTCTTATCTTGCTTATGTCAATAGCCGGTCTTTTTGAGAATATCTTATCTTTGGGCATGCATAAACAGATTTACATATGTGTCCATGTGTACGCATATGTAGTATATATGCAGTGATTCACATAGATGTACATGTGTATGCATGTATTATGATCGACATACAAACAACCTTGTAATAGGTGTACATACAATTTATTCAATTTTCCTGTGCTGTACTATTGTTCACAGGTTGCCCTTTGATCAGTCCTATGCATGGACGGTACTATCTCTATGTTTGGGTTGTGTACTAGGCAGCCACATTCTTGCTTTGTTATGGTAATGCTGTTTGGCACTGTTCTTAATTGTTTGCCTTTCACATGGGGGGGTTAGAGGTTCTAGTTCATCCTCCACTTGTCATCTCCTATATTTCTTTGGCTGGATTTGCTCACTCATGCTGTTGTTTGGCTTACACTTGCACTGTTGCTAGATTGGGTGATGATTGGATTCACTATTCACTGTGTACTGCTATCCCCATTTATTTTTCTACAACACACACTTACCATCAACCATACACATTCTGGTATGACTGCCACACTAGTTGAAACATCAAAGCATTGAGTTGTGCATAAGTACATATGTAGTTCTCCATTGCAAATGACTGGTATGCATCCCTACCCTTCTTCCTTTTCTTTCGGCTATTCCCATTAGGGGTCACCACAGAGGATCATCTGTTTCCATTTCTTCCTGTCCTCTGCATCTTGCTCTGTCACACCAACCACCTGCATGTCCTCTCTAACCACATCCATAAACCTTATCTTAGACCTTCCTCTTTTCCTCTTATCTGGCAGCTCCATCCTTAGCATCCTTTTCCCAATATATCCAGCATCCCTCCTCAGCACATGTTCAAACCAATGCAATCTCGCCTCTCTGGCTTTGTCTCCAAGCTATCCAACCTGGGCTGACCCTCTAATATACTTATTCCTAATCCTGCCTGCCCTCATCACACCCAGTGCAAATCTTAACATCTTTAACTCTGCCACATCCAGCTCTAACTCCTGCCTTTTTGTCAATGCTACTGTCTCCAACCCATATAACATAGCTGGTCTCACTACCCTCTTGCAGACCTTCTCTTTCACTCTTACTGGTACTCGTCTGTCAAAAATCACTCCTGACACTCTTCTCCACCCACTCTATCCTGCCTGTACTCTCTTCTTCACCTCTCTTCCACACTCACCATTACTCTGAACTGTTGATCACAAATATTTAAACTCATCCACCTTCACCAACTCTACTCCCTGCATCCTCACCATTCCTCTATCCTCCCTCTCATTCACACACATATATTCTGTCTTAGTCCTGCTGACCTTCATTCCTCTTCTCTCTAGAGCATATCTGCACCTCTCCAGGGTCTCCTCAACCTGTTCCCTACTCTCACTACATATTACAATGTCATCTGCAAACATCATAGTCCACTGGGAATCCTGCCTGATCTCGTCTGTCAACCTGTCCATCTCCACTGCAAATAAGAAAGGGCTCAGAGCTGATCCTTGCTGTAATCCCACCTCCACCATAAATGCATCTGTCACTCACACTGCAAATCTCACCACTGTCATTCTGTCCTTGTACATATCCTGTACCACTCTTACATACTTCTCTGCCACTCCCGACATCCTCATACAATACCACAACTCCTCTCTAGCCACCCTGTCATATGCTTTCAATAAGTCCACAAAGACACAATGCAACTCCATCTGACCTTCTCTGTACTTCTCCATCAACACTCTCAGAGCAAACATCACATCTGTAGTGCTCTTTCCTGGCATGAAACCATACTGCTGATCACTAATCATCACCTCCGTTCTTAACCTAACTTCCACTACTCTTTCCCATAATTTCATGCTGTGACTGATCAATTTTATCCCTCTGTAGTTACTACAGCTCTGCACATTAACCTTATTCTTAAAAATCGGTACCAAAACACTTTTTCTCCACTCCTCAGGCATCCTCTCACTTTCCAAGATTTCTTTAAATAATCTGGTTAAAAAGTCCACTGTCATTTCACCTAAACACCTCCATGCTTCCACAGGAATGCCATCTGGACCAACAGCCTTTCCATTCTTCATCCTCTTCATAGCTATCCTTACTTCCTCCTTGCTAATCCATTGCACTTCATGATTCACTATCCCCACATCATCCAACCTTCTCTCTCTCTCTCTCTCTCATTCTCTTCATTCATCAGCCCCTCAAAGTACTCTTTCCATCTGCTCAACACACTCTCCTCGCTTGTGAGTACATTTCCCTAATTATCCTTTATCACCCTTACCTGCTGCACATCTTTCCTAGCTCGATCCCTCTGTCTAGCCAATCGGTACAGGTCTTTTTCTCCCTCCTTAGTGTCCATCCTTTCATACAACTCTTCATACGCCTTATCCTTAGCCTTTGCCACCTCTCTCTTTGCCATGCACCTCATCTCCTTATACTCCCGTCTACTTTCTTCATCTCTCTGACAATCCCACTTCTTCTTCGCCAACCTCTTTCTCTGTATACTCTCCTGTACTTCCTCATTCCACTACCATGTCTCCTTGTCCTCCTTCCTCTTTCCAGATGTCACACCAAGCACCTTTCTAGCCATCTCCCTTACTAGCTCTGATGTAGTTACCCAGCTGTTAGGTAACTACCCAGTGCCTGTCTTAACTCTTCTCTGAACTCCACCTCATAATCACCCTTTTTCAATTTCCACCAGTTGATCCTTGGTGCTGCCCTCACACTCCTCCTCCTCTTCTTGATCACCAACGTCATCCTACAGACCACCATTCTATGCTGCCTAACTACACTTTCTCCTGCCACCACTTTACAGTCTTCAGTCTCCTTCAAACTGGCCCTCCTGCATAGGATATAATCCACCTGTATGCATCTCCCTCCACTCTTGTATGTTACTCTATGCTCCTCCCTCTTGTTAAACTATGTATTCACCACAGCCATGTCCATCCTTTTTGCAAAATCCACTACCATCTGACCTTCTGCATTCCTGTTCTTAACACCATACCTACCCATCACTTCCTCATCCCCTCTTTTCCCTTCACCAACATTTCCATTGAAATCTGCTCCAATCATTACTCTCACACCCTTGGGTACAGTCATCACCACTTCATCCAACTCACTCCAATATTGTTCTTTCTCATCTATCACACACCCACCTTGTGGGACATATGCACCAACAACATTCATCATTACACCATCAATTTCCAGCTTCATAAACATCACTCTATCTGACACTCTTTTCCCCTCCAAAACACTCTTGGCATACTGTTCCTTCAGGATAACTCCTACCCATTTCACCTGCTATCCACACCATGATAGAACAATTTGAACCCACCTCCAATACACCTGGCCTTACTTCCCTTCCACCTAGTCTCTTGCACACACAGTATATCAACCTTCCTTCTGCCCATCATATCAGCTATCTCTCTCCCTATACCAGTCATACTGCTAGCATTCAAAGTTCCTACCCACACTACCACACTCCTAACCTTTCTCCTCTCTTCCTGCATTCGGGCATGCCTTCCCCCTCTTCTTCTCCTTCATCTCCTTTGGCCACCAGTAGCCCAATTTCCACCAGCACCCTGTTGGCTAACAGTACTGGTGGCAGTCATTGTTAACCTGGGTCTCGATCGATCCGGTATGTAAATCTTAATTGTTTTCTGCATATCTCATTTGGGAAATGTTTTACACCGGATGCCCTTCCTGACGCAACCATCCCCATTTATCCGGGCTTGGGACCGGCACAAAGAAATGCACTGGCTTGTACATCCCCAGTGTTCGGGTTATGCATCCCTACCCAGTTTGTCAATTTTCCTTCATCTATGTTGTATATTCTGAATATGTGCTGTCTGTGTAATTTACCTCTCCTTTATGTTTATTTACAACCTTTGTCATGTATTCATATTTTGTATATGTTTATACCTACTATTTTACTCCCTCATCCTTCCCTGTCTTTTACATTCCTTCTACTACCCAAAAAAAGGCCTATCTCCCCCTCTCCCAAAAAATACCCTTCCTATTTTATAATACCTCTTGTGTACCCCTTCTTCACTCCTACCCCACGTCTGTTTTTCTATCAACCCTATTTACTTGGGTGTGAGCATTACTTGTCCCCCCTCCCCCATGTCATGCATCTATTGTCAGCTATTGTTAGCCATGGAGAAGTTGCTGTGATTGTCCTTCACCTTGACTTTTTTACTAGAAAGTTTGCTGATTCTGTTGGATTGTGATACTGTATTTATATACATCCATCTAACAATTGCGATAATATCTGTAATTGTTTGTGGATATTTGTTACTTTTTAGAGAGATTACTGCACATTTCTATTCCATTAGTAATTTTCAGTAAGTTACATTGAGCTTGTATAATTTCTGAAGATGTACAATGGTAATGTGTGCGCACGCGCACGCACACACACACACACACACACACACACACACACACACACACACATACATATATATATATATATATATATATATATATATATATAGATACATATCTCAGTTTATGGAAAACTTTTACAGATTTGATGTGATGCTTCAGATTGCAAAGATATTGCTGATTAAATCTGCTTTGTGCTGAGTTATTCTCCGTACACTGAAACATATTTGCATATTGGTTATCCTTGGTTATCTGCAACTTTTCTGCAGAACTTGGAGAACCTGCTCCAGATTCTGTAAACTTCATGGCTAGTCATATTTACGTATTTGGTTTCACATGCTAGCAAGGTAATGTTCAAAATCCTGCAAGCTAGACTCCAGCAATATATAATTTTATTACTAAATAAATGTGAAGATAACATGAATATTTTACAGATTTGAGTTAATTCTTGAAGACTGCATACTCATCTATTCATTAACACTTAGTTTTTATTGTTTAAATATTTACTGCTATTTGTTGTTTTTTTATTATTATATTTTCTTTTTCTGCAGATAATTATTTTTCTTCCATTACTTTATAATGGCTGAGGTAGTATGTTTCGAAGTGTGCATTGTAGTTAAATAAGTGTATTCAACATATGTTATATCATTACAATTTGAATATTATTATGCTAGTAATTGAATCACTTTTTTTGTTATCTTTTACTTGTTATCTGATCAGAAAATGCCACAGAAGTATTAAAAGAAAAAATAGCAATCAGCAAAGAAATAAACAAATTTAGCAAATCTCCATTTTATTATTTTATGTTTTCACTCTGAGGTATTTTTTCTGACTCGAAGAAAGCAGAGTGCATAGAAAATGCACCATCTTAGAAAGATCTCTGTAATATAGTAATTTTATTGTATATGGCAAACTACTCACAAAATGAAAAAGAGGCATTTGTAATAGTATAGACTACACCCATGATATATATGGATACAAGTTAATCCTACTATCTCATCATAAAGCACTGAAAATCATTTTCAGTAACACAAGGCCAAAGCTCATAACCACAGTAAGGATACTGGGAAAAGATTTAAAGTTAGACTATATTCATTTATTGATGTCTAACTTTATGTTCAGACAAAGAGACAGTTGGTGACACTTGGGTATGTTAACTTTATAAAACATTGTTCATTTTTAACATCGAAATCATAAATCTCAACTGTACAGATTTTCTCAGAATGTCTAGATTTCTGCCTCATGTTTTTGGTCCATTTTTCATAAAATTGAGTTTTTTTGGGAAATTAGTAGCAAATCATTAAAGACTAAAGTTAAAAAAAATGACAGACATTTGAGTTTCAGACTTCATACTATTCAAAAAGCTCATACTAATGTAAAACCTGTTATTCTGTCAACTTTCCAAGTTTGTAAAAGCAATACTTAAAAATACCCATATTTTTGGACCTCTGTCCTACTATTACTTATAGCTTTGTCCAGATTTCTTATTCTAAGACATTAAGAGGTATGATCAAAATGTATTTATTTATTTTGTATTTTCTTCTTACTGGAAGAAGTTCAGACAGAAGTTGGTAATGACCCCCATACTGTAAAAGGTACAATAATTTTATTAACTAAAAACTTGGTATAAAATCTCAGAGGAAACACTACATGCTTCCATTGTTAGAGCTTTGCTAGATTTCCATGCATAAACTCATAATCTATCTTGATGGTAAATTAATTAAAAAAAATCATCACTAGGTGAAGCTATGTCATTGATAATGACAACATTACAACTTATACATTTAATTCATTAAAGAATAATAAGAAAAAAGTTATTGTTAAGGGAGAAATACGGTATCCAGGCAATGAGAAATGCAATGAGGTTATGCTCCACACTTTATAAAGCGTGCAGCTCAGGAGACAATCAAGGATCCTGCCTAACTTTCCTATTAGCCATAAGTGTACCATCTGGTTGTCATTTGCTCAGAGTCACACACTACACAAATGCAGCCTGCACTGCAAGAAGTAGCTCATTAAACGTGTACTGTCTTAATTCTCTGTACTGACTTGCCAGCTTGCAAAGCATATGAATGATGAAAAAGTTCAGTTTCTGTAAATGTGTAATAGCTGCCAGCCTAACCTAGAAGAGATCTCGGTGCTGATTTTTGGTGATTTTTTGCCCACAGAAACATATCTCATAGTAATAGTTGCTGACTATAGTAGATAACTAGCAGCTGAACAAGTTGTTTCCATATATGCTGATATAGATATTATTGTCATGGAAAAGATATTTTTATTATTTGGCATAGCTAAGGTAGTGAGAACTGATAATGGACCCTTTTTAAATACACAGAAATGCTCCAACTTTGCAAAACTGTTTCAGTTTCAAACATAGAAAGGGGCACCTTTGTAATTTCAAGTTAATGGACTTGTAGAATGATCCATGAATGTTTCGGGAAAAGCTAAGGAAAGGAAAATGCCTGGAAGCAATACACAGCCAGGTTTATTGAATGTAACCAAAAAGATTTAAAAAGTAAAAAAAAAAGTCGTTGGCATTCACAAGTCATGTGGCTGAAATACTAGTGGGGTTTGGCTTTATTGACTTGAATATGTCCATAACAGACTTAAAAATAAAAAAAGTCACAGGCATTTAGAACTGCCATATAGCTGAAACACCTGCTGTCCTTAAGGTGTCATTTGCATATATCCCATGTGCCTCTAATACAAGAGGTTTAAGGAATCACACAGTGGAAACTCTAGCTTGGCTAGATTTTTCTTGGAGTTTTAAGTTTAAAAAATGAAAATGTACTTTGTAATGGTCTCCACAGCCTTGAAATTAGTACTCAGGGAGAGGAGCAATTCCTCGCATTGTAACAATTTTCTGTTTTTTAGCTGTCTTATGTAACTGACACATCTATAGATCACTTTTTTGCAGGGTTTAACTGTTCGGTATCAATATGTGATATTTCTAAAGATGTAAGTTCTATAAACCGGGGATACCACCCAAATAAATAAGACTTACCCCCACACATATAAATAGCAACAAAGATTTCTGAGTCTTGTCAGCAGCAGTGGCAGCCATTTTGCATTAACAGGAAATACACTTCAGCTTACACTATTTCCAAGACAGAATAAGACAAGCTAATACTGATCCATATTAGTAAATTTCTAATTAACAGCTGAGTGAAGGAAAGAACACCAATACAAGGGGTCACACTCCAGTGTTCTGTTATATAGCACTACAGTTTTAATCCACTGTTGACATATAATTCAGTGTAATAAAAATCATATCACAGCACACATCCTCCTTGTATTTATGTGCATGTGTGAGTGTGTTTTTTCCAGGTGTTCGGCTTTCCCTTCATATCCCGAAGACATGTAGCAAGTGAAAAAGTGATCCTCCAAATTACGCATGGGTGAGTGCCATGTGTGAGTGCTTGCATTAGTCCTGCAATAGCTGGTTACTCTAGCCAGGTTTATTTTTTCTTTCTGTAAATCCTAAGAGTTGGGATGGACTCTTGCTCACCTGTAACCCTAAAGTCGATTAAGAACCTAATCTGGGAATGAAAAAAAATGTTGAAATACTATAGCAGTTTAATCAAGGGAAAATCACATTCCTATAAAATAGTCATATCCATTCTGCTGGCTACCTTTCAGTTCCAATTGCTATAATGCAAACTAAAAAAATATTCTCTAAGACAGGAAATGCACAGAATATAGTGTTTGTGTTTACCTTTAGCCGAAACCTCAATTATAGAAGTGACAAAAAGGTACCAAAGACACTTTATAAAATGTGAAACTCTGCTATAATAATATACACAGATACTTTTTTTGGAGTTTTGGAGATGTAATCATTTATTGTTCTCTTTTCAGTTCTGTTTCCTAAAAGAGATCTCTTTGCTGATGGTTTCATTTTGTAAGAACATTGTGTTCTTTCTTACTAAAATTTTATCCAGGTGGAAACGTAAATCTTGTACATTTTTCTTATGCCTTAAAATTTGCCTGAGTGTATTTATATCAGTGCACCCTCGCTTGTGTGTGTGTGTGTGTGTGTGTGTGTGTGTGTGTGTGCCTGTGTCTATATTTTCACTAGTATATAGAAGCTTAGAGAATTTGCTTAACAGACATATTTTCAGTTACATCAGGTATGTAAACTAACAGACTGCTTGATAATACCATTGCAGTTAGTAACACTATAAAGAGTGGCCATGGTGGTACAGCGGTTAGTGTTGTCACCTCACAGCAAGAGGTTCTCCGGTTCAATCCTGGGCTAGGGTGCCTTCTGTGCGGAGTCTGCATGTCCTCCCTGTGGTGGTGTGGGTTTCCTCCGGGCTCTCCGGTTTCCTCCCCAAGACATGCTGCAGGTGGATTGGACACTCTAAATTGGCCCTAGGTGTGAGTGTGTGCCTTCTATGGAAGGTTGGGCACCAGGCTGGCAACTCAACACCAAAAAACTCTACTGGCAATCATGAGCAGACAGGTGATCTGCTGTGGTGACCCCAAACCAGGAAAAGCCAGAAGAAGAAGTTAGTAACACTATAAGTGGAAAAAGATGACCAAACTATTTATTTTGAAGTCTCAGATGTATAAAGTCATAGAAAATGATGAATGATGGGGATTATTTACCAATGTAGTCTGAACATACTTCATTCATTTTACTTTCCCCTTAAGTACAGTAATGTAAGAGTCCCAGAACTTCATTATATGTACCTTAAGCATATTTATTCTATTGCTGGTATTTCTAGCACTTTTTGTGGCAGTTATTTTCTCCTTCGTTATCATTTTCATGGAGAAATGCATTTCTATTTTACCCAGAATACACCTCCTTCAAGTTTTGTACCATGATCAAGTTTCTTCAAGCATACCTTTATCTGAAAGTGACCTCCTCTGAAACTTATTGAAACTCTTAAGGTATGTAAATGTTTTGCCTTCACTTCTGTTCTCATTCCACGTGGATATGTGCTTAGACGAAATATAGGAATACACATTTTTTTTTCTGGATTGGAATATCCCATTATACCATCTAAGGCATAGCGTTCATAACTGCACGCCACACCCAAAGACCGTTCTTATCTGTAATCAAGATAGTGTACACAATAGCATACAATTCCAAAAAACGCTGATATTTTAACACTTAATATGTGGGCATCCAAAATCTGGGCTGCTACTAACTTTGCAAAGTGTAAAGAATTTTACTGCTGGACACATTTTCAAATATTAAATCCAACTGCTATTATTTATATGGTTTAAAAATATTTTAATATAGCAATTCAGTATAATATGAGTTTTAATTTGATTCTGAAATATTCTGCTTTGTATGTGAATGCTGAATGTTAGAAAAAAAAATATTTTGATTGTTTGTTTGGGTAAAAGTCGTCATATTTACAGAGTTTGTTTTCTCAAATGCAGCCACTATGTGGCACTCCTCATTAGCAAAATGATTGTCACTAACGTTAATGAGTCACAGTCCCTTGCATTTTTACAGGCAAGCATTATTTCTCTATTGTTTTTATTTTCCAACATTCTTCGCTTCCTTTTTTTATAACATCTTCACTACTAGCAAAATATTAATCCTTATTCCAATATTGTAAGCTTTTTATATTTTAATAAACTACCAAGGTGAAAAAGAATAATATAAGTAAAGAAACAAAATATATTTTAACTGGTGGAATATTCTTTATTATGCAACTAGCAAAGCAAAACATACAATTTTTTCTATAAACATGGGTTGCTCAGGAAAATCAGTGCAGTACAAAACATGAAACATCTATCTTACACTGGTTTCTAGAGTTTAAAACAACACAGATAACAGATGTTTTGTCACAGAAAAAGGCATTTTAGAGGTGCATAATGTCTGACAGCTTTGGTGGTTAAGCGGAAAGGGAATACAGCCCTGATCAGACCATGCAGTGCATTAGTGATTCTAAGAGGAAATGTTATGCAGAAGAATGGCCTACAGCTGTTCTAATTACAGACGTTTAAGGCTTTTATGTGCACAGAGCTACATGGTAGACATAGCGTCAGCTTTCAGCCCCCCCCCCCCCACCTCATGCCTGTCTAAAATCAATCCAGGGTATTTAACTGCTTCTTATGTAGAAGCATACAACTGCTTTATTTAAAATTACATCTCTTTATTTTCCTGTTTAGTAAAATCCTGAGTATTGTGTATGGACAATATCAACTGTGAGCATTTCATTTCATTCTCTATCCTGAGACATAGCAAAATGATTGTGTGGTAGTGTGTTGTTACTCACACAGATGGAAATAAGTAGAAATTTGCAGGAGCTGAGAATCTGGAGAGAGCTGTCTACACTAATCTTCAATGGATAAATCTCAACAGTTTGTTGTAATACAGGAAAACAAAGTGAAACAGTTTGACTCTTTCCTTCTTTACCTTGCACCCCTGTCACTGGAACACTGAACAGAGTACTGTTATGGGTTACAAAGTTTAATTATTGTTACTTGTTTACTCAGCAGGAATGTCCCAATGAATGGAATCCCATTGTCTGAGGATGATTCAGAAGAAATACTTCATAATATTTTAAAATAACAAAAGTAATGCACAATATAATATGTAATATAGTTTACAGAAATAAACATTACACAGTACAACAGAGCTTGATACACAAGAGGTCAATAGGTATATGATACAGTAAATAGTTGGCAAAATGGAGATAACCCAAGACAGCTTTAATAAGGAGCTGTTGGCACAAAGACCGGTCAGACAGGAATTTAATGTCATCAGTAAGCCAGCTGTGATTTAAGGACTTCTTGCTTTGTGGCTTTACCAATTAGTGAAACCAAATAGGCAGGATAAATTCTCAAATTCCTGCAATTTAACAACTGGAAAATGAAAAGCATATTAAAAAAGGAGAAACTGTTAAAAGGTCTTGAAGGAGATGATTGAAAGAATGAGAATAATAAAACAAAGGAAATGGTAAAGTTATATATGTGTGATATGAATGTTGGAAGGTGAAGACAACGGGAGAACTGATTAAAGTTACATATGTATAATATGAATGTTGGAAGGTGAAGACAAAGGGAGAACTGATTAAAGTTATATATGTGTGATATGAATGTTGGAAGGTGAAGAAAAAGGGAGAATTGATTAAAGTTATATATGTGTGATATGAATGTTGGAAGGTGAAGAAAAAGGGAGAACTGATTAAAGTTATATATGTGTGATATGAATGTTGGAAAGTGAAGACAAAGGGAGAACTGATTAAAGTTATATATGTGTGATATGAAAGTTGGAAGGTAAAGACAAAGGGAGAACTGATTAAAGTTATATATGTGTGATATGAATGTTGGAAGGTGAAGACAAAGGGCGAACTGATTAAAGTTATATATGTGTGATATAAATGTTGGAAGGTGAAGACAAAGGGAGAACTGATTAAATTTATATATGTGTGATATGAATGTTGGAAGGTGAAGAAAAAGGGAGAACTGATTAAAGTTATATATGTGTGATATGAATGTTGGAAGGTGAAGAAAAAGGGAGAAATGATTAAAGTTATATATGTGTGATATGAATGTTGGAAGGTGAAGACAAAGGGAGAACTGATTAAAGTTATATATGTGTGATATGAATGTTGGAAGGTGAAGACAGGGAGAACTGATTAAAGTTATATATGTATGATATGAATGTTGGAAGGTGAAGACAAAGGGAGAACTGAGTGGTTAGGTAAAAGGAGAAAAGAACAGGGTACAGAAGTGGCTATGTTGCTGTCAGCAAGTTACCCAGAGAAAACGGTATGGAGACAGACAAGTTACTTAAATAATTCCACATTTATGGAATATAGCTGATCTGACATGTGCCTTTTTTATGCTACTACAGTTAGTGTCATTTATACTTTAACTGCCTTTTTTCCCCTCAGTGTCTACCAATCATCAGCCCTTGTGTAGTTAATCTTCTCATTAATTTCCCCCCTTGGGACAAGAACCAATCATGAGAGATATCATCATCCATGCAGCCATCAGGACGTTAGTTAGGAGCATTCTTACAGAAAGTGCATAGTAACTATTTTTAAGTTAATGGGTCTGACAGTTATTCACTTGCCTTACTTAGGCAGTGTCTTTCAAGCTAAAACCATGCAAATTACTCAGATAAAATATGTGGGATATGCAATTCTGTTTCCATGAGATTATGAAGGGTAGACCACTGGGATTAATTATTGTTCGTTTGCTGGTTTTCTTTGCTCGATAATGAATTTTTTTTCAGAAAATACTAGTTGTGTCAGTCTTGGACTTTATACAGTGAAGATGTTATTCATTTAAAGCATACTGGACTCAGCCTGAGTTTGAAATACTTTAATTCAGCTTTAAATGCAGTCAGTTTGTCTTGATAAACATAAGATCTACATTTTGATACCGTACATGTTAGTAAACCTTCCTAAGAATGACATCCTCAAATGTCTCTTCAGTGAATTCTCAGATACATTAAATAATTTAACCATGCTGCATAGAAACAAAACTTGTTGGAAGAGACTTTATTGATCCAGCAATGGAAGGACCTGCTCTAAACAGGTCTTGTGTTAGACAATTTTGCTGTGTTTCACCAAAGCAGAATATTTGCTCATAGCTAATAGCATCCTACTGCCAGCTGTTTATATCTTTACTTAAAGATGTTAAGTTGTTGTGGATAAGAACATCTGCCACAAGGTGTCAAGTGATAAAACTGACAGACTGAATACCCATGCTAAGTTGACGTTCTGTGCAACTGCAGGTATAACACACAGGGGAGAGTGCTACATGGGATGGAAACATGAAGGGAGCTAATAATGAATGATTGAAAAATCCAGGGGAATGGTGCACTAAAAGGAGTCAAATGAATGAATGATTTATCAGGCCTAGGTGGCATACCCATTAACAGACAATGCTCTCTTTCTACATTTCCTTGGGGACTGAATACAAATTACCTGCAAGATAATGCTGTATATATTACATTTTATTAAAATTATGCAACTGTGAATGAGCCAGTCAGCCACAGAACTCCGTGGGAGAATTATAAGGAAACTTACCTTAAGCTAAAGTTTGTTAGCTATCTGGAAGAGCACCATCCACAGGTAAATGAAAGCATATATGATAAACTTTTAAATTCTGTGCTATTAGCTGAATTGTCATTTATAACTGAGGGACAAGGGCAAAATGACCAAGGTTATCCCCCTCATGCATGTCAAGTGTTGACTGGCATTACAGAAGAAAGCAGTAGATGAGTTGATCTTTTAGCTTCCAGCATTATAATATGCATGGTTCTATAGTGCTTAATAGCAGGGTATGCAGTATTTTAATACATTTGTTGTTGATTAAATGGGATTAAGGATATAATTATCCTTTTTGTTAATGGCAACAATAATAGACTAGTTGCAAATGACATAAAAGGATGATTTGTTTAGAACTGTAGACAATTTGCTGACTCAGGAGGTGAAGGTGTCACATTGCCTAGGCTGTTCTTAATGAGGGTACAGAGGTGACATCTTCAGCTATGGGCATTATAGAAAGATGGAAGAAAGAGGGTCTTCTAAATCTAGTGAACATGCTGGCCCCTAAATTGGCAGTGTCAAAAACAACTGGTGGGATTGGAACCATTTCTGTAGATCACAGCACTGCAGCAATTACACAGTTTCTCTGTTGCAAGGCTGTGGAAGTATTTATTTATTTTTTATTTATCATTTATTGATCAGGTTAGTCCACTAAGTTAGTAGATTAGATCTATCCAAAAATGCTGAAGTGCTGGGCTTTGTGGGGGTGTAATGGCTAACATGCTTTTTAAAATTTGTTTGGAAGATAGGAGCAGTGCCTCTAAATCAGTAAGCTGTGGTATCTGACTTTCTGTATCTTGGGGTACATGAAACTAATTTGATGATACCTTATTTGGACAAGAAGTTGCTGAGACTCTCTCCCTTTCCATAAAAAGTATGCATCTTTAGAAATCATTGCACTGTGATCCAGAGGAATAAAGCCCTGATTTTGTCATAGATGATCTATGTTCTAATAGTGGCTTGGGCACTGGAAGCGCTGGGCCAGGGAAGATAGGAAATGAGCAGATACAGCTCACCCCTACTGCGAGGAGGGTGTTGTTGTTTCCCTTATGGATCTAGTGTTACTCCAGTGCTAAGGGTGGAGACCCAGCAGCACAGAAAGCAGGAGACACAATCGGGAGGAACATGAGCTGCAGCAACCCAAGCCAGTGCAAGTCGCTCTTGTCTGAGCCAGCAGGGGAATGGTAGTCCCTGTAGTGTTGCAGCAGCCAGCAGGGAATGATAGTCCCTTTAGTGTTGCTGGAGCCATCAGGGGAATGGCATTCCCTATGGTGCTGCAGGATCCAGCAGGGGAATGGTAGTCCCTGTGGTGTTGAAGGAGCTAGCAGGGGAATGGTAGTCCCTTTAGTGTTGCAGGAGCCAGCAGGGAATGGTAGTCCCTTTAGTGCTGCAGGAGCCAGCAGGGAATGGTAGTCCCTTTAGTGTTGCAGGAGTCAGCAGGGAATAGTAGTCCCTTTAGTGTTGCTGGAGCCATCAGGGGAATGGCATTCCCTATGGTGCTGCAGGATCCAGCAGGGAAATGGTAGTCCCTGTGGTGTTGAAGGAGCTAGCAGGGGAATGGTAGTCTCTATGGTGTTGGAGGATCTAGAAGGGGAATGGTAGTCCCTTTAGTGTTGCAGGAGCCAGCAGGGAATGGTAGTCCCTTTAGTGTTACAGGAGCCAGCAGGGAATGGTAGTCCCTTTAGTGTTGCAGGAGTCAGCAGGGAATAGTAGTCCCTTTAGTGTTGCTGGAGCCATCAGGGGAATGGCATTCCCTATTGTGCTGCAGGATCCAGCAGGGGAATGGTAGTCCCTGTGGTGTTGAAGGAGCTAGCAGGGGAATGGTAGTCTCTATGGTGTTGGAGGATCTAGCAGGGGAATGGTAGTCTCTTTAGTGTTGCAGGAGCCAGCAGGGAATGGTAGTCCCTTTAGTGTTACAGGAGCCAGCAGGGAATGGTAGTCCCTTTAGTGTTGCAGGAGCCAGAAGGGAATGGTAGTCCCTTTAGTGTTGCTGGAGCCAGCAGGGGAATGGTATTCCCTATGTTGCTGCAGGACCCAGCAGGAGAATGGTAGTTCCAGTGGTGTTGCAGGGAGCAGGACTAGGGCTTAATTTAGACATGTCCCCATTGTTCATATTCTCTGGGGATATGAGCACTGAGTAGGTATACAAGATAGTTCACCCCATACTGTATTGGGTACATTGCTAGTATGGGGAACAATGGGCTGAGTCTTATAAAAGGAGGCTTGATGGCACAGAAAAAAAAAAACAATGAAATAAAAATATGCATCTGTAGAAATAGGAAGGACATCTTCTTCAATTTAGACTAAAGCCTCAGGAAATCCTCTCTGTGGACTTATAAACTGAAGGACTGATTGTTATAAAATGGTAAGAGAAACTATAGGAGTTACTACTTCATGTGCCAAAGGACACCCTTGGAGGCAGAGCTCAAGATATACTACCTGTAAGGATTTAAAATTCTATTTTGGACTAAAAAGATAGAAATAGTAAGGGACAGCATATCTTTTAACTAGGATTAGATGATTTTTAGTTTATATTTTGTTCACATTTTTGACCATTTTATATCATTTTACATGTCTTACTTTCTTATTTTCAATATCTTGTGCAAGCATCTAATGTGTGGATGCTTTTGTGGAAAAAATGATTTACTTATTTCAGCTAAAGAAGTTTATCATTCAGCACTGAATACTACTAGCTGATGGCTTACTGATTGATTGATTGATTGATTGATTGATTGATTGATTGATTGATTGGGCTTACAGTTTAACTGTGCACCAGACCAGGAGGCACCCCATGTGGAACGATGACTGCTTTGAGCTAATCACGACTATCTTAATATTTAAACACAAATCATTTTAAGGGTAAGGAGTAAGATGTTTTCCTGATTTGTTACTTTTGACTAACTGGTGTCAGTAATCCACAAACCTTGTGGACAGTTCAGGGACATCTTGCAGAATTCTTGACAGTTGAGAGGTATGTGTCTAAAATATGCATGTATGTGTGCATTTACAGCAACAGGTACAACAGAGACTGCATGTAAGAATTCTTCTGTAGCAAGTCAGGTGCACTTCTACTGTCATGTCTGTCTGGGTGTACATGTTCACTGCATGAGTTAACAAACAGCATGCTAAAGAAATGAAAGATCACCATACAATGACATTGTCAAGGCTTTTTTTAAATGATATCATTGCATGATTATAGTGTATCATGATTGTATTTGGGTAATGCCTGTTTATCTATGTCCTGCTTTGGATACACTAGACAATCTTGATGTACTGAAATGTCGAAATTCATTACGTCAAGACTGAATAGTGGAAAGTGCAGTTAACCGAAACTACACTATACCAAATCCGCAAATGTCAAATCTGCCGCTATCGTAGGGTCGCGTTCGTGATGTGTGGTGCGGTTTGTGGAATTATCTGGTGTTTCAGGTAAGTGTTGTGTGTTTGACAATAATGGGTAGGGATTTTAGTGTGTGTGTGTGAGTGTGTGTGGTGGTATTTTTTATGTGTTTGTGTGTTTAGTGCGACCTCGGAGTTAGAATATATAAGTAGGGGGGTGTGGGGGTGCAGGCGGGCTTGCCCCCCTGCTTATAGGTAGGTTAAGTGTGTTTGTGTGTGTTGTTATGTTTGTTTAGTTAGGTAAGTGTATGTGTGTGTGTGTGTGTGTGTGTGTGTGTGTGTGTGTGTGTGTGTGTGTGTGTGTGTGAATGGTTGCGATTGTAGCATTCGTGATTGTGGGTTTTCGTGTATGTGGTTTTTCGACTATTAAGTCTCAAAATACTGAAATTCAACATTTCAGTATTTCAAGATTGTATAGTGAATCCCTGGCTTTGTATGCTCTGGTAGTCTTTGTACTCATGGGCAAATCTCATGTTCATAGGTTCATAGGTTCATAGGTAGGTACTAGGCTATCGGTCCTGGGGCCTATACAAGCCCAGCCAAAAAGGTACCCTGGCTGTTGCCACCCAAGAAAATTATTTTCCTGTGCCACTGTTGAGCAGAGCCACAAAGGTGATCCCCAGGGTGAATTTCCTATTTCCCATCCAATCATCAAGATTTTTCTTGAAGAGTGCTAATGAGGAGCTTTGTTTGATATAGATAGGTGGTTTATTGTAGAGTATGGGAAGTCTCTGGGACAGGAATCTATCCCTCCAGCATGTTCTGTTTATTGTGGTGACAAGGTTTATGTCCCTAGAGTGTGTAGCTTGGAGGGATTGGGATTTCTTTAAGTAGAGCATGTCCAACAGCTCTGGGTTTGACATAGCTTTGTATGTTAGGCAGAGATCACCTCTGAGTAGGCGATATGAAACGGAGTAAAGCTGGAGTTTTTTGAGATGGTCTGCATAGGGCATCTGTTTGAGGCTGGTAATCCTCTTTATGAGGTATTTCTGTGGGCTTTCCAGTTGTTGTAGATGTCTTGTGAGGTACATATCAAAAGGGGTGTTGTACTCTATAATGGGTCTAATGAGTGATGAGTAGAAGGGAACAATGATTTCTTTTTTTCTGGATGAGGAACCTTTTGTGATGAGGTGTGCCATGCAGAAGGATTTCCTGACTACTGTGGCGATGTGATTATCAAAGGAGAGACTACTGTCCACCTGTGTCCCAAGGTCTCCTATCACACTTTCAGTGTTAAGTACACTACCGCCTATGTTGTAGTTCATGGGTACAGAGTTTTTACCAAAGGGGATGACAATGCACTTTTTGGCATTGAGCTTGAGGCCATGGCTTTGACACCAGACATCTGTCTCAGTGAGGCCCTTTTGTAGGATGTCCACATCATTAGGAGTTTCGATTATGGCTCCTAGTTTGCAGTCATCTGCGAACTTCTATGTTAGCCTGTACTTCAGAGAAGTAGATACCAAACAGGAGAGGACCCAGGACTGAACCCTATGGTACTCCACTTGTCACTGGTCTGAAGTCGGATTTGGAGTCTGCTACTTCAATGTGCCATGGGTAAGACCTGCACCATCCAACCACAATTAAGATATGTTGCAAAATGAATCCATTGCACTCTCTTTCCTGGCATCCTGTGTTCCAGTGCTTGATATGCAGCACACATAGCCTACACTCATGTTTGCTTTGCCTGTTTTGCTGGTAATATAACATTCTTTGCACTGTCAGTCAGTTTATTGTCAAGAGTTCAACCAGATTGATGAAGCTCTGATGAACAATCCTATCTCACCCAGTGTGTGGAACTTGTTGTTGTGACTGCTGGTATGCCATTGTTAGCTTGTCCTGTTGTCTGTGGTGCATCTGTACCATGTATCAGGCCATACACAAGGAAGATTTCACTAGGTATTCTGGAGCAACACTAGAGGAGTCTTCTAGAAGAATCCAAACTCCTGAAGTCTGCATCCAATGACCCAGTTGCTGGCAAATCTTATTTGTCCATGTATTTGGCTATATCTCTTCTCTTTTCTTAAAATGTATGCAAATGGTATATTGGAGTCATCAGCATGCTTATAGAAGATAGATGGTTTCACCTTCATAGCGAGGGGAAAGACAGGGTTATACTGTATAACACATAACTAGCATCCCATTCTATGAGCTTATTCGGACATTTTCTTAGTTCTGAATATTAAGGAATACTAATAAACCTAAACTGTTTTTATCAGTAAAAGTGCAACACAGTTGTGAAGTATAATAATAATTTTTTTGTTGTGTCTTTTGGCTTTTCCCGTTTAGGGGTCGCCACAGTGAAACTCTGGTCTGCTAATGATTGGCAGTAGATTTTTACATGCCGAGTTTCTGGCCCTGATGCACAACCTTCAACGAAGGTACACCCATTCATGCATGTCTCCACACGGAAGTCGCTCTAGCTGAGAATCGAACAGGACAACATCTTACTGTGAGGTGACAATGCTACCGCAGCACCATCACCGCAGTACTGTGAAGTATAATAATAACAATAATAATAATAATAATAATAATAATAGCAATAATAATAATAATAAACTTATAATTACTTTTTCTGTGGGGATGCAACACATATCTATTCATCCATCCACAACCCCTTTTTCCCACATGGGTTTGGGGTGTCACTTCAGTAGTGACAATCATCTAGAGCCAAGGATAACATTGCTGGGTGGCTAACCTATAAAACATAAATGTAATGAAAAGCTATGTGAGAATACTGTGTCAGGAATGGAATTATTTTACTATGTAGCTGCATTCAGCTGTAAAGTGTTTCTTTTCTCTTTATGGGGTGATGCTAGTCAGAAAGATACACAGAAACAAACACACACACACACACACACACACACACACACACACACACACACACACACACACACACACACACACACACACACACACACAGAAATACAGACATCAGCACATAGTTACATTTAACCAGGCTGGACCAGCCATTTCTGGTTATTTAATGCATGACATCTGTAAGCTTGTGTCTGTTGGTTCAATTTGAATTTTGATTGACATGGGAAGGAAAGGAAAGTGTTATGGACTCTTTGAAGGGTGACTCTCCTTGGACATTGCTGTGAAAGCTGTATATCTCAAAGTGATGGGCCATCCTTTGACATCCCTCAAGGTGCCAAGTGGAACCGCCATCTTTTTCTCTCTCTCTGTCTCTCCTGTGAGTTGTGACATTCACTGTAATTTTCAGTTAGTGTTTCTTCATTTGCATTTTGAAGCTGTTGCTTCAAGACTATCTAAAAATGAATTCATTTTCATCCTGTTTGCCAGTTTTCATCTGTAAATTTAGCTAGAGATTACAGTTACTATTTAACCTGAGATTAGTTAGTTATTTGGCAGTAGTTAGCTGGATAGTCAGTGTTATCTTATATGTCACTTATCTGTTGAAGCTCTTTATGTTCCTCTGCATAAAGCAGCCCCTTGTCAGAATAATCAGTTTTGCAAACAATATTACTTAATTTGGTTTAGTAAGGAACTTAAATTAATTACACAAATGTACAGCTAATTATTTATTTATTAACTGAAGTAATACTGTTTTGTGATGACCAAATGTTGGTAGACACATCTGAGCGAGACAGACTGTTCAGCTATAAACTACAATAAATTATTTTTTTCAGCTGGCTTGTTTTTAAGAGTGACACAGTAACTGATAACTACAGTGTGCCAGACATGTTCTGAATGGTGTCAATGTCTACCATGGAAACAAGAAAGAGTTGTTTCATTGAAATATATTACTAGCCCCTGTGTGTGTGTGTGTGTGTGTGTGTGTGTGTGTGTGTGTGTGTGTGTGTGTGTATGCAATAATTTAGTCAAATTACAGTTACTGTAGATAACAGTATTGAAAGGTTCTGAGGTCAGAGGGAGGTAGGTGAGGGAGAACCTGAGAAGCCTATGCTCATAACATTGCTTTACATCTGTCAGTGTGAAGCTTATTTGAGTGTGGCTGGTGTGGGCTATTTTTAAATGCAGCAGTATTTATTTAGCTAAATACTCTTAAGGCCAACCTTCACTTACTTAATTTTACTGAGATACATATCTGTTTATCTATATTTTATTTTGCATGTTTGATGTTGCTATTTATATTTATTTGGGACAGCTATGCAGATCCAAGGACTGTATCCCCTGTTCTTGACACATACCACTGAGTGTATTTTGTTATATGCTGTTTATAGCCCCCATACTTGTTTTGACCCAGTTGTCCTGACTCACCAATTTTTTCCCTTCAAAGGGATGAAAGCTGCTCATGAAGCATATATCATTCTGGCAGTCATGAGGGTTTTTTTCCATTTTTCAGACTAACACCGTGCTATGGAACCAATGTGAAAGCTTGATACATCTTCCTCATGAGCAAGTCCATTTCTGCACATGTCCCATGAAGGCTGTTGCATGAACAAAGCTTGGCAAAATCAAGCACTTCTCTGCTCCTTAATGCTGCATACCTCTCTCTCTCTCTCTCTCTTTCTCTCTTTCTCTCTCTCTCTCCAGTAGGTATCAACGCTCCAGGGTTCTGGACCACTTTCTACCCAGTTTGGGCAAACTGGCATTGACTTCTCATTCCCATCCTCTCCTACCTAGCTCCTCCAGCACCTAAGTCACTAACTGACCTCAAGTCATATGTGTTGCAGTCAGGGCTTTATCCCTCTGCATCACAAAGATGGACACTTTGTACCACTGTGTTCTGACACAGTACCTTGCCCTTGGTAAATAGCTGATAGTATTTGTCTATGTATTATATCTGTGCATAATTTTTATGGTATGGTTGTCAGACCGATATGCTCATGAAATCATAATTACCAGTGAACTTCTAGATGTCATCTTACTGAATTGCATTACCATGGGACAAATTTATTGAAGGAAAGCAACAATGGGTCCCACAACACTGATTTTAAACATTTTCCCTCTTGCATGACCCAAGATAACACTCATTCCTAGGTAGTTCACAAACTTTGGAAATTTCAGTATTTGAGTTTGATTATTGTTGTGTGATCCAGTGCTTTTGTCAGCTGATATGGTCATTCCAGGATATTGCAACTTGGTGAGAATGAGTCCAATATTTCAATAGTAAACCTGTAACTAAGCCATCCAGAATTCTGTTAGCTTGAAAGTTAATGGAATGAAGTTCAGTACACTGCTTGTACAGTGTTATTGTGGGCAGTCTGTGGTACCTGCTACTGCTGACATGCCTGCAGGGTCTTAGAAATCATGCATGATGTTTTGCCTTATTGGTCCATATGCACAACATGATTTGCTTTTGCTACTGTAAGACTGAATGCAGGAAGCTGTGTAGAATCCTGGATAATGATGTCTAGAACACAGCATGTGTGTCACCTTTAGGCATCTGGAATATTCATGGAAATAGAATGTTCATGGCTATTCAAGTGTGCTTACATTAGTTTCCAGCAGTATAGGCCATGTACAGGCACCCTTTCGAGACATGTGAAAATCTTAAAAATAAAGGCTAGGATATACCTGTTGATCGTGTATCAATCCAGGATTTCCTGAGCAGTATGAATCTCAAAGGACAAACTTAGGCTAACCCACCGTTTTTAGCTTTATCTTTGTGTAAAGTATTACTTGTATCACTCACTAATTGTATTTTTTCACAAATAAATGGTAAACCACAGATCTTTGATTTATACTTTTTGGCCTTCTGTACTCTAGTGATCCTTAACATTCTATACTGAATCCCTCCTTTGCAGATGACGTTTGCTTTTGCTTTGGTTGCATTTCTGAATCATACACTGCATTCATATGTACCACCTTGCATACTAGGAAGTGTAGTTGCCATGCGCTCCATTTCCATAATTTATATTGATTCTTTCTAGATTACTCATATCACTAAATGGTTATTGGACTCATACTTTAGGCAAGAGTATGGTTATTAGCATTATCATCATTAATTATGTTGTTTCAAGTCTTGTACCATCTGTAAGAGCTCTATCTCCACCTCAATCACATATAGTATTTATGTTCAAGATAACTTTTTTAATCTAAAGGAGATCAAAGATAAAACAAGCAGGAATATACCTTATTTAGTAACACCATTGTGCAAACTATTAACCCCTTAAACGTCCACTTGATTTTCCCCCTAGTTATTTGTTTTGGTAGTCAGGCCCATGTAAGAAAAATAATACTCAACTCAAGATACAGGGGCAGCTTCTAAAATAGTTTATGCCTCAGGCAAGATGCAGTATAGACTCATAAGTGTTCTGTGAACACTTGAAAAGTTGGATCAGAATCTCTGGCCACGCAAAAATTGGGACAGCAAAAGAAATCACGTCTAGAAACTCCTAAATGCGAAGTTTTCTATGAAAATTACTGCATCTCATTTTTCTAGACTTTATATATTAGAAGGCAAAAAAAAAAAAACTTCTGTCATACTGTTGAATGCATATGGTAAATGGAATCCATTAGAAACATTAAATGCTAATAGAAAATGGATAGTTGGAAACTGCAATGAAAATAACTTTCATTGAAAGCAATATTCTGTAACTACTTCCGACACTTCGTTTATCACCCATATGGTGAACCAGATGTAATTCATGCCAGAATCCTGTTAGAGGACTTCAGATTTTGTATATCAGGCGACTGTGGCAGAAACAAGTAAGGCATAATAATCTCAAATTCCTTTCCTCACTGAAGCAGAAACAGACAGTCTGTGCAACAGAATATCAACAGAAATGCCACATTTCACACTGCTATTAAGTAGCAATGTGTCAAATTACAACACAACTTTACAGTTAATTATAGTGTTTATGAAGAAAATGATCCAACCATTTACTGAACCACAAGATACCTTGTCAGATCTGCTGATGATGGACCATTTGCTTCATACACAAGGTCCATAGTGCAGTTTTAATAAACTAAACTGTTGCAAGATCAAATAATTACATATATTATTTATCTGGTACTCAAATGCACTAAAATTTAAAAAATGAGATCTCTGAAAAATAAAATATCTTACTCTAATGTAATATAATATAATTGAATAGAATAGAATAGAATAGAATATAAACATTCTAAATCTATCTACAATAGTATTTTTATGAAGTATTACAAAGACTTAATTGTTCCTATAGCTGGGTTAGAGTTGAAGGTTATATTATTCCAAAGATTTACAAAATTATATTTCCTTAGTCAGGTAAACCAGTAGTAAATTGCAATAGAGAGAAAACACATTTTGTAGCCAGAAAATAAGCCTTTTGCAACAGTTGTGGATGAGTATTAATGGTCACTGTCAAATCTATGACAAAAACTCTTCAGGGTGTTTATATTAATGAACAAATAATACTAAAAATTAAATTAATATCAACATTCTGCTATCTGAGAGAGTGGTAAAAGATACCACTCAAAAGCAAAAGTCTCGTATGGGTGATCAAAATATAGTTCAATTCACATAAAGTCTGACTCAATGTTTAAGGCAACTTGATGGTTATTAGCTTAATCCCCTTGTCTTGGATTTGAGTTCCTTAATTTTTACTTAGGAAACTGAGTTTGGCCTAGTTATTTAAACAGACTGCCTTCTTGGTTCACCTCTGAAATCAGTTACCTGAGCCAAGTGAGCTTCCATGCTCAACAAATGATTGCAGTTAACAAATGATACATTTCTTCAAACTGTTTGCTTAAAGCTTTATGAGAGGACAGAGGAAGAGGTCCACATTGACCTAGTCACATGGTGGGAGAGCCATACTTCCCAGCTTAATATAACTTACACAAACGTACAGTGTAATGAATTAATCCTGGACATATGTTGCCCTGCTTAGTCAACTAAAACATTAATGATTTGAGTCCAGTAACTTGCTCTTTCAAAATACCTTATAATACATTCATCTCACCAAAAATGCTTTTCAAAATTTGTACTTTTGTTAAATGAACACAGTTTTCATTCACAGAATGGTTTTTATTCACAAAATATTTTGTCTTTCTCTAAAAGTAATTTCCTTCAGCAAATGTAAGAGATGAAGGCCACATTTAAGTCATTTTTCAAATAAATGTTATTGTTATAAGCTTTATTACAAATCTGTAAACACTGATTATAAGAATTAACCTGAAAATAGAAGAGTAAACTATGTACACTATTTAAAAACTTAGCTAAGACATTTATACACCTTAAATTCTTATACAAAATCTTGCAATATATGATTGGCATTCAATAAACCTTATATGTAGCAAATTTTGATTGGCATCTTTGAAAAATAGAGCATATTGTTTACATGCCCATGTATAAAATTATTGATAAGGTCTTGAGGCAACATTTTCCCAGATATCCATTATTTAGCACAAATCAATTTTATTATGCTATATAGTAGCTGTCCTACTTCTAGGAATGGCAATATAATGATGGCCTCCAATTTGTTAACCTGTCGATCCAGAATTTCCAGACATGCTGTATGAAGACTCCAAATATTCCCTCCAAGACAACACATAGGCTGTTCCAATAATTCTTAATTCCTGGGCAGTACCAAAACATATGTATGCTGTCTGCATTGAGGTAGACACATCTCTAATGCTTATTATCCATTTTAGAGCCCCTCTTAACTGTTTACTAGGGTTAGGTACCATCTATACAGCAGTCTCATTTGCTGATCCCTAAAATATGACCATAAGATTGAGTTTAAGTGGATCATCCCAGACTTTAGTTCATTCTGCAGCTGTTACAACCACTCCTTCTTGCCTATACAACCTACTTTCTACCCTCCATTTTTATGCTGTGGCCTTAGCTTCTCAGATATCTCTGTATATTGTTCTGGTTCTAAAAAAAAAAAATGGAGGCGCCCTGTGAGACAGCGGCTGTGACTGCTCATTCTAGAGATATGCATATTTTGTTTTCTTTTGCACAAAAAAACTAAAAAAAATCAGTTTCTGCACTTCCAGTTGAAGGTACAATACGCTACAGCAGACAGACATTACTAGAAATTAAACAGTCAACATCTACATGTTGCTGGATTGATGCCTTGAAGTCTGTAGAGTATCTGGGGCCTAGTACTTTCACAGTCACAACAGCTAGGTATTTTAATTTTACACACTCTAATAATATGTCTGAAATTGGTAGAAGAAGTTTCTGGAACAATCTGGACAAGAAAAAAGATAAAAAGATGTCAAAGAACAAGGAAAAGAGGAATGCAGAGCAGGAATTATTATTAAGCTAAAAGCAAACCCTTACAGGCCTGCACTACCAACAATACTGCTGGCTAATGTGAAATCACTGAATAACAATATAGACTACTTTAGACTGGAACTCTGCAATAAGAACAAGGTGAGAAATACTTGTTCATTTTTGCTTACTAAGATGTGGCTGCGTGACAAGGTAAATGACAGTGCAGTAAACTTAGAGAGTCTCATGTTGTTTCCTGCAGACAGAAACCAAACATTGTGTGGAAAGGCCAGAGGAGGAGTCTGCATCTATGCCAACAAAAGATGGTGCAGTAACTGTAATATCTTACTATCACACTGCTGTGAGAACTTAGTTTCTGTCCATCAGATGTAGACCATTTACCTGCCAGGGAACTGAATGGGGTCAATGTAACAGTGGTGTATATCCCAACCAATGCTAATACCACCAAGGCTCTAAATAAACTATGCAATCATATCAGTGAGCTGCAAAGCAAAAATCCTGACTTTGTGGGGACTTTAATAAGGCAGATCTGAAAGAAGTACTCCCACACTACCATCAGTATGTGGACATTCCCACCAGGGGTGATAATATCCTGGACAAGGTGTATACGAACTTAAAGAAAGCTTACAAGGCAGTGCAACTTCCACAAATGGGAAACTCTGACCATTATACCATCTTACTATCACTAGCCTACAAACCGGCACTGATTAGAGCGAAACCATTGAAGAAACAAATCAGGGTCTGGCCAAAGAGAGCCATGGAGGCCCTCCAAGACTGCTTTGAAAGAACAAACTGGGATATGTTCAAGGATGCAGCCACAGTTAATCAGCATCAGAACATAGATGAATACACTGAGGCTGTGATGTCATACATTTCAAACTGCACTGATTAGGTAACTAGCACCAAGAGCATCACTATTAGAGCTAACCACATGCCATGGCTCACCCCTAAGGTATATGAGCTGCTGAAGGTGAGAAATCCAGCTTACAGGGCTAAGGATAAAACAGCCGTAAGGGAAGCAAGAGGCAATCTGAGGAGGGGTATAAAGGAGGTAAAGAGGGAGTATGACAGAAGGGTGCCCCTTTGACGACATGAGGGATGCAAGGAGATTATGGCAAGGCATACAGGAGATCACTGACTACAAAATCAGATCAGCACAGTGCGAGGACAGCATTGAATTCCTGGACAGTTTGAATACCTTCTTTGGATGATTTTAGGAGAGAAACAACAGGTTAGCAGTAAAGCTACCCACTGATAAGGATGCTGTGCTCAAACTCAGTACAGAGGAGGTGAGAAGAGAGCTAAGAAAGTGAACCCCAGGAAGGCTACTGGACCAGAAAACATACTTGGCAAGGTGTGAAAAGGCTGTTCTGATCAACTGTGCACAGTACTCATAGATATATTTAACACCTCTCTTTCCATGGTAAAAGTACTCTCGTGTTACAAGGAAACAAATATCATTCCACTGCCTAAGAAAACCTCCTCTTCAGCCTTAATGACTACAGACCAGTCGCTCTGATATCCAGTGTTATGAAATGTTTCGAGCGGCTGATCAAAAAACATTTGTCATCGGGCCTTCCACCAGATTTTGACCATCTGCTGTTTGCTTACAGAACCAACAGATCCATGGCTGATGCTATATCATTAGCGCTACACAGTTCTCTTGAACATCTGGAGTGCAATGACAACTATGTGAGAATAAACCAAAACAAGCATTCGCCACAACTAGATAACCAAAACGAAAATAGCTTACGCCTACTGATATGTATTCTTGGGAACCGGTACACACTTAATCGAGGAGGAACCAAAAAGTACGAGAATGGTAGTTAGTTCTGAGGAAGCCTGAAGTCTATGCAGGTGAAAGCGCTTAACTGACTGCGTGTTTTTTAACTGACTGCGTGTTTTTTTGAAATAAAATAGTGGATTTTATTCAACGATTACCATTCTCTTACTTTTTGGTTCCTCCTCGATTAAGTGTGTATATAGCAGTAGGAGTAAGCTATTTTCGTTTTGGTTAACTATGTGAGAATGCTGTTCATACATTTCAGCTCAGTATTTAATATGGTGGTACCGATGCAGCTGATAGAAAAACTGTCACATATAGGAGTCAATAAACATCTATGTAACTGGATCCTGGACTTCCTGATTGAGAAGCTACAGAGAGTGAGTTTGAGTAAGAACACATCAAAGTGTATCAAGATTAGTACCGAGGTTCCACAGGGATGTGTTCTCATTCCACTGTTATTCACCATCCTGATCCACAACTGCTATGCAAAGCACAAGTCCAACCATATCATCAAGTTTGCTGATGATACCACAGTAACAGGGCTCATCAAAAAGGGGAATGAATGAGCATACAGAGAAAAGGTGGCATCTCTAATCAGTTGGTGTGAAGAGAACAACCTTGACCTGAATGAAAGCAAGACCAAAGAGATTATTATCGACTTCAGGAAAAAGAAAACAAGCCATCCAGTGCTCATGATCAATGGTGAGAATGTACAGAATGTTAAGTGTATGAAATCTGTAGGCATACACATATCAGAGGATCTCTCGTGGTCAAGAAACATGTCAGCTGGTCAAGAAAGCACACCAGCACATCCAGTTTTTGAGAAGGCTGTAGAAAGCTAAGCTCCTGTCTCATATGCTCTCCACTTTCTGTAGAAGTGCTATTGAGAGTATTCTCACCAGTAACTTCACAGTGTGGTTTGGAAGTTGTACAGTTACAGAAAGGAATGCAATACAGACAGTGGTGAGGGTCGCAGAGAAGGTAATGGATACCAGTCTTCTATCAATACAACAACTTTACTCTGCAAGAAGCATCAGAAGGGCCACCAAAATAATACAGGACACCATGCATCCAGTGCATGGACTGTTTAAACAGCTAGCATCGGGTAGAAGATATTGCAGCGTCTGCTACAGGACTACCAGATTCAACAACAGCTTCCAACCTACAGTGGTTAGACTTCTGAACTTGGGCATAAGTCCCAGAGAACTGGACATTAACTGAGTCAGTTCTTTCTTTTTTCACAAATAACTATAGTCTGTTGTATAATATATACCACACAAATTACAGGTGCAATATTTATTTATATTATCCCTGTCAAGTGCAATATTACACAGACAACTTAGGCAATGTGCAATCTGCAATGTGTCTATTATTTAATTGAGGCAGTTATTATAACTTAGGGGAGGGTATACTTATTCCATATTCAAGTGTTGAAATTTTTCTGCTCTTTTGTACAGATACTAGGAGTAGGATTGTATATTTTAGTTGTGTTTATTCTTTTACTTGCATGTGTTGTTTCACTTTTTGTTTGTAATCTCAAGAAGGAGCTGATGCCCAAAATTTCCTTTAGGCTATATGCATGTGGTCCTAAATGACAGTAAAGTTTACTTTGAATCTTTGAATCTTTCCTGATATTAATCCATTTATCCCATGAAATTCTTCTCACTTTCTGGCTATTTACCTTGATATTATTTTGCCAAAAGTGAGTTACCTGCCTGTACACGAGCCACATTTGTTCAAACTTAGCTCCTGGAAGCATTTAAATCTTTGTTGGAGTTTGCCATGTGTTAGCTGATCCAGTCAGTAATCCCTTTGTCAATCCAGGACTATTTGAAATTACCTGTCACACTCTTCAGCACTGTGAATGTTGCTACGTTATGTTCACCCCATATTGACTAATTTTGCAATCTGTGTGTACAGCTCTAATATCCACCCCTTGGGGCAGTTGATAGGGAATATCCTCATAGTTTTGTTGAAGTGATTGTGGTGCCCATTCTTTGTCATAAAACCTTAGCATCTTGGCCATTTTGAGTGCTAATGCATCACTACATATATAAAGTAATCCTGCAGTCTAAGAAATATTTTGGGATCTATGCTAGCTGTGATGAAATCCTCCTGTGCGACGTGCTCATTATTCATGAGTCGATTACTGACTGAAGTCAGGTTAATACTGAATGATCTACTAGTAAATAATGATTGCATAGAAGATACATTATACATGGCATAATTTTGCCTGAAATAATATGCAATAACCCTAAATTGATTAAGTACTTTTATTTTTTTTTTGTGATCAAGTGGGCAATATTAACATCTACAATAGATGAGCAACTATTTCTTATCAGGTATCATAAATATTTCAGGTTAGTAGATTGGGGGTGTATGGATGATTACAGATTATATATCTTTTTACCACAACTCACCCAAGAAGATTTCTGTGTATCCTTTTTAGACCAGATACAGACTCAAATTCTTTGAATACCTCCAGCACTCCTGGCATAATAAGGGAAACATCTGGGGACTTCCATGATGGCTGCACATTGAGTAACAGTTTCTAGCTCTCTCAGTGTGAAAACAGAAATTCAACAGACAAGGTCAGTAGACTTTTGTGTTTATGGATAAATTTCAGTAACTGGCTAGCAAGTGTATTGCCTGGATGCCAGGAAAAAAGAAATACAGAGTACCTGGAAAAAATCAGCTACAAAAAGTGAGGAGGAAACATTGACTGGGGAAAGTTCTGCAGCTGTTCAGCAAAAAAGCAATGTAACTTCCAGTAACCTACATGAAGACATAAGACAACTGCACACAGACCTGGTTAAAATAAACAAAACACCATTGGAGTATATCAACACAAACAACAAAAGGCTGGAAAAAATGGAATAAGCTTTAAACAGATATTCAGATGAAGTGATAAGCTGCAAAAATCAGATATTCAAATGAAGAAAATGCTGGCTGAATATGACTGCTTAGGAAGAGATGTTTCAAAAAATAATAGAATTAGAGGACAGAGCACACAGGGAAAAAACAGAGATATTCAGCAGCTGGAAGGAACAGACTGCATTAATTTTATAAAAGCACAAATAAGCAGCTGGGCTGGTATTCCACAGCAGGAGTTGTTAGTTGAAAATTTACATAATGTGTATGCTCCAAATCTGGCTATGAGAAAGCAATGTAGACCTTTAATAGTAAAGATGCAATCCTACCAGCGGAAGGAGTTGATTCTGACAAAATTGTGGCAGAAGGGCAAAATACTAAAAGTGGGAGACAGCAGAATGTGTGTGGAGAATGATTACTCATTGTACACATGGCAGAAGAGGAGCAAATTTATTCCACTATTAAAGGAATGTGGAGGCACAGATGTGAGATTCAAACTGCTGTACCCAGCTGTCTTCAAGGTATTTTTTCCTGAAGGGACGAATCATTTTTGATGAAGTACATACTAAGGAGGAAATACAAAAGTGTGTTCATCAAAAAGTGAGCTGTGAAACAGAAAGAGATTCTGCATCTTGTTCTTTTGGTAATAAAGACCACAAAGAAACTGTACCTGTGAAACCTTTTCCAATGTTTCAATTGAAAATGTTGGAGAGAAGGAAGGGAGCACAAGTACTGACTAGAAGAATTGAGAATAGATTAGAAATGAAGCGCAGGCAGGATTTGGGAGATGGAGATGAACAATAATAAAACCAGTAACTTAGTGTGACATTGCATTGCAATAATTATATTTGTGAAATATGACAGAACAAGAAAATGTGGAAATATTGGACTTTTTTAGCATTTGTTGGACTTGTGTGGAACTTTAGAGTATATGCCCCACTTCATGTCATTAATGTTTGGAAAACTGCTTTGGGGAGGGGAGAAAGTTAACTGTAAGTAAAGAAAACTTTTTTTCTTAATAGTACTATTTTTGTGTATGGTTTTCTTTGCATGCTATAAAGAAAAGTGTTCTCAGTTATGTTTAAGTGTAATGGGGATTGTAAATAGGTGCTGCCATTCTTCTTTCCCCTTCTTTCTCCCTTTACTCTTTTTTCATGTTCAGTTTTAAGAAATGTAGGCACTGCAATGTAAAAAAAAACTGGTTAAAAGAGCATGAAAATAGAAAAATGAATGTGCTTTTTTCTCATTCTTGCATGGGGAGTAACTGGAATAAGGACCTTAGATTAATTTAGTAAAACGTTTTAAGAGAAAGTCAGTGAAAAAGAACATTGAATATTATGCAGCTTTTTTCCAGTAAATGAATGTATGCTTAGTAGCAGTTTTGTATCTGGCCATCGTGTCTCCATGGAAACAATCCGATAAAGAGAAATTGACTGTCTGGTTCTCATGTCTCCATGGAGAACAAGCAGTTAAAATTTTTTTTGGCCCTTTAGTCTTAAACACAGGTCAGGCATCTTTTTATCAACCAGAGAAGTTAGCAATTAATAAAGAGTGGAAGGACTTTATCTGGGAGGAGAAGATGGCAAGAGTCAAGTGTTATAAACTGATTCTTCCAGTAGAACAGGGTGGATTGGGATTACCTGATTTGAAGGGGTATTTCAGAGCTACACAGTTAAGGCTTCTAAATAACACAAGTAGGAAACTATAATTCAATGTGAAAATGTGTGATGATGATGATGACGAAACAAGGGGAAATCTCAAGAAACAAAGATAGACTGGGATTTTGGATGCAGGCCTTTAAGGAGAACAACTATAATCATACAGAATATTATATCCATAAAGTAGCAGAAAGTATCCTAAGAACTAAGCCAATACAGGAATGGAAAAAGGAGATTCTGCTGATAGGGATGACTGTGATTGCAATTAGGGATATAAACAATAGGCAAGAGGGGCCTGGAATTTATTGGAGAAACCTGGCAAAAGGAGCCAAGGTATTGGGAGAAAATAACTAGAGAGGAAAAGATGACAGAATGGAAAGATGCCCAGAATGTATTTGGACAGCAGGTTAGAGATTGCCTTTCCTATTAAGAATTTATATCACAGTATAAGCAAAGAGACAGGAATGGGGGGGGGGGTTCCCTAAATGAAAGACCAGCACTGCTAGAGTTTTTAGTAGAATCTAGAATAGAAGCTGCTATAAAAAAGGGATGATTAGTAGAGCATATAAAATATTGCATAATAACTATAAAAACCAATCAGAGGAGGTTAGAAAGGATTGGGAAGAGAGATTGGATAAGCAATTCATTAAGAAACAATGGGAGGATATATGTATATCATCCAAATAAGCAACAAAATCTAGAAAATTTAGGATTTTTGCTTGGAAATGTTTACATAGCTATTTTTATACCCCAAGTCGATTCCAGAAAAAAAAATTCCTCAGGTAGATAGCAAATGTTGGAAGTGTGATGAGAAAGAAAGAGATAGTTGGGAACATATTTTCTGGGAGTGCAGTGAGTTGGTGGACTTTAAGGATTCCCTGTGGGATGCACTGCTGGAGATGCTGGGTGGGCAGATTGGTGTGATGAGGGAAATGATTTTTCTGAGCTATGGTACAGAATTTGAATTGTCTGAACACACTAAGGCCTTGCTGTGTCTAATTATGGTGGTTCCCAAAAAAGCAATTACTAGAAAATGGAAATCAAAATCTAAATCAACTACACTAGAAGTAATGAGTATAGTAAAAGAGATAAAACAACTGGAATTGGGATCTTTAGAAAAGGGTAGGCGCAAACTACATAGGAAAAATATGAACTGTGGGAACAATAAATACAGGGGAGGAATGAGGTTTAAAAGAAGGCAGGACTTAAATGAGCTGTCTAATGTTTGAGTGAAGATGACTAGGTATATTATAAGTAATGTATAATGTTTGCAACTGGGAGTGTGTCAGTATGGTTTGTGATGTAAAATGCTTGCAACTAGGATTGTGTTGGTGTGGTTTATTTATATTTAATATAAATGTATGCTTGCCTATGTCATAAGTGATGGTATAATAAAGATATTTCTTGTTTGGAATTGAATAGGTTATATGATATATAGCAATATATGTGAAGTATAATGTTTGTAAATGTGAACTTGTTAAAACAGTTTGATTACTTTTATATTAATGTAAATTCGCCTATGTCACAAGTGATAATTCAATAAATGTGTTTAAAAAATGAGGGAAATATTTGTACTCCATAACAAACAGTCATTAGCAAAGAAGTAGAAGGTACATGTGATCCCATGGGTATCAAGCTTGTTATTCAAAAAGATACAGAGTTTAACTGCAATCTCTTCTATTACTAGTAAGAAAAACCCAGGAGAAAGGAAGCATCCCTTTCTAATCCCTTTTCTAATATGTCATTTTTGATAGTTCTCCATTAACCATCCCTCTGAATGATGATAAAGTATAGAGATGCCTTACCCATGTGAGGAAAGTTTCTCCAAATCCTTGTGTTTCTAGGGTGTGGAATAAAAAAATCCCACCTTAATACGTTGAAGGCTTTGGAGATGGCAAAGTGATTCCCAACAAGTCATACTTCACCTCAGGCCCCTCTAAAAAGTTAGCTAATTTTCATCATTTGTCAGTGGTTGCCCTTCCCTGGGTAAATGCATTCTGCCCTAGCTGTACCAGTCTTGGCAGTATCTTATCCAGTAGAGAGTATTTTAGCAAATCATTTTAGGTCCAAGCTGATGAGATGGATAGGCATGAAGTCCAATATCATGGGGATGGGATCCTTACATTTAGGAATCAGGGTGATTACCATTCAATTCTGATATATGCTGGGTTTGGACATGGGATATGTTTCTACTGGGTCCATATCAAATGATAGAAAGCTCATTTGATAGAAACTCATTTCACTGACACCATAAGATAGAAAGCTCAAAACACTGAAAACTCATTTGACCGAAACTCAAAACACTGAAAATGCTATATGCCCTTTTCCCCACAGTAGTGCAATCCTGGAGTTAGTATATATAGTTGGGGGGTGTGGGGGGCACAGCCCCCCACAATGGGTGGTGTGGGAGGGCTTAGCCCCCCCACATAGTTTATGTAAATATTGTTTTCTCTAAACAGTTATTCATTGTAGTTATAAGTAGCCATGTGTAGGGTTTAAAATGTATGAAGTATATGGGGGGTTACGCCCCCCACACCCTCCCAACTACATATACTAACTCCAGGATTGCAGTACCGTGGGGAAAATGGTATATAGCATTTTCAGTATTTTGAGTTTCAGTCAAATGAGTTTTCAATGTTTTGAGCTTTCTATGTTTTGGTTTCAGCCAAATGATTTTCCATCAAATGAGTTTTCTATCATTTGATAGGGACCCGTTCCTACCTCCCCATTTATAAAACTCTAGTGGCTAACCATCCAAAGCCGGAGCAATATGCTGCTTCAATTTCTTGTTTGTTTGAGAAACTTCTTGATATATAATTGGTTTGTCCAACCTGTCTTTCTCTTTAGGGCTCAGGAATTTTAGCTCACTTGCTAAGTGATCTGATCCTAGGGGGTTCTTCTGAGTGGCACATATTGTATAGGGTATTATATATATTTTAGAAAGGCTTCTTTTAGGTTCATAGGTGTATACTAGGCTAAAGACCACTGGGGCCTTTATAAGCCTAACCAAGCATCGCAATTGTATCCCGCAAGTTTATGTGACTTATATTGTATTTTACAGGATATATGTAAGCTAGGGCAAGATTTACAGGATGCCTCTGTCCATTAGAGACATAGATGTTAGGCCTGGGGTGTATTTCCAATTTACCATTCAACTTGTTCAGTTTTCTCTTGAATAGGGTTAAATTTTATCATCCTCTTCTGATATAACTTGTCCTGACTGATCCCTAACTACAGTTATTCTGCACTGGTTGAAAAAACATGCAGTGCATCTGGGATACCCCCCCCCCCCACACTCTAAAGTCACACAGTAGTAATAATCCCAATCCTTGTCTATAATGATTGAGAAAGTAGCAGCCATTAAGTGAAAAAAAAGTGTTGGGAGCATTTGCCACCTTAGTTACCTTGAAAGTGATTGCTGGTTTTGTAATGAAAGGTGTTGAAAAAACAGTGTCAAATTCTAACAAAACTATTTCATTAATCGCTATTCCATAAGAGTTGTGTAGATATGGGATAGATCCATGTCCACACAGAAGAACAATCTCAGGAAATTGCTTATAAGCACCTTTACATGGAGTAAAACCAGAGAAGAGTAAATAGTTCATCTTGTACATACTGACTATGGAGCCATCACAAGTTGGGCTGATTCTCACTATTGTTTATTCTGGATGTTTCTTCACACAAGCTGAAGGAGAGAATGAACATAAAAAGTTAGAGTGGGATCCATCCTCTGCCTAATTAACTACATCTTACAATATTGATATATAATAGGGAAAAAAGTCTCCCCTTCACATTCTCTCCTCAGTCCACCACCAAATTGTTTCTTTGTGTCCTGTCTAGGAAGTGCATCCAAGGTTTCATAAGGCTGGTTTATGTCTGCCTTTAGAGGGCATATTTAGAATTCCTCATGATACATAATGTCAACAAGCAGTTCACCATGAGGAACAAGAATAATTTGACCCATTTATTCCCCTATTACTGCAGCTAAATTGGATTAGCCAGTCCGTAGTTCTAAAGGAGTTTAGGATAATTAAGGCATGTCTTGGAGTGTGTTCATTTTTCTTTCTCTTTCACACTTGAAGTTGGATGGGTAACAGAAAGTTCACACCGGGGATCACACCAACAGCACTACTAGATAGGGGCCAAGGGTACTAGCTGTTAGTACAAGGGTCCAGGGAACTACTAAAGGGGCGGTGAATACCGCACAGCGTGGCTGGGCTAATATATGCCTTCGGGCAGATAGCCCAGTACCAACCTATGAACCTATGAAGGACCCTCTTTATACATGAAAAGATGCTCAAAAAAAAAAAAAAAAAAAAAGAATGATGGACTTTATCATTTATGTGTTTTGGTTACTCCTTTACTCTGATGTTCATTCTCTTTGACTAATTTCAAGGGTTTCCAGTTTATCGATTTGCTTCTGAATTTGGGATTTTAAATTTGAGTGTTCTTGCATGGTTGTACATGTGCTTTTTTGTAGTGGTGAGATTGGTTGCCTCATTAAAGTTAGCTCTGCATCTGTGCGTTCACTGCCATGCTGGTGCTATGATACCAGAGAGCAACAGGTCTCCATCTCTGAAGCTACAATTGTCATTCTTTCAATGAGAATCGGCCTGTACTCATCAGGAGAAGCTTTTTGAAGTGATCTCTATGTTTATCACAATTAGGAGTAATACTTGTACTTTTAATCAAGTTTTTTTATTTAAGTGGGAGTATTGAGATATAAAAAATTAGCATATATTGCCAAGGCACATGGGAACAGTTGAATTATATATCCATCTTGGCTTGGATTAGACATACCACCTGGGCCACCTTTTTGCTTTTTAATTTTTTAATCAAGGCATTCAGTAGGTGATGATTTTCACATTCCCCTGTTTAAGCCATTAGTATTAAGAATGTATAGTACCATAAAGATAATCCACCAGTTTGAATGCTTGTCTTACATTTGTTTAATAAAGTCATTACTTTTTTATTATTAATGTCCATACGTGTTGCTCCCGGTGTATGTGGTTCTCATTGGTCTGTTACAACAATCTGTGTTGCATGACCCAATATTTTTTTGTATTTACAAAGTGCTTGTTGGCAAGCAGTACTCCAAGGCCAATGTCCATGGTATGGGAACTACTTCCCACACCTCCACCTTGAGGGTGGTTAGCCCAACTCGCAATATACTCAGGAGAGCAGTCTTCTGGATTCCGAAACCCAAAGTTATGGTCTATGCCATAATTTAATGGCTTGCATGGTATGCCAGAAAGAGGTAATGACATTCAGAAACATACTATACTAATGAATTTCACTACTTATTCTGGCGTACCACGGGAACCTCTAAACCAGCCATGTACCTGCTAAAATTCTTCAGTCTTCACAGCATAACAGTTTAAAAGTCTATTGTGCAGGCTTGAGAGAGAGTGCATGTTGTGGGGCTGTGCTAATGTATTTTGCCCAGAACTGGTAGAAGACGTAAATTTCAGTCATCCCTGTTGTCTACAGGGCTGACTGCTGAAAACCAACAACATCGCTTGTGCACCATCCTTGACCACACGCCCAACCAGGTTCTTTTGGCCTACAATACAGCTCTGTTTGTAGATGGAAACTGGTACTGGATGAATGTCAGCTGTGCACCAACTAATGGCTGCAGTGCTGCTAACCACATACATAAGGAGCATCTGCACTTCTAAATTCACCCATGGAATGTAATTGACTTATTTGCTTCCTAGAACTTTTCCATTGACATAGCAAATTGCAGTTCCAGTCATGCTTTGAGCCCGATTCCTGTTATGGAATCCAGAGTCTTCATTTGTCTGCATAAATTTGGGACTTCCAAGATGGCATTTTTATGGAAACAGAAGTGATATATGTAAAGAGTTCTGTTGTCTGGTAAAATGCCATGGTAGACCAATTACGGCACAGTTTCAGCTTTCTGGTTTGTTCCATGCTCCCTAATCTGCAACCCATCCTATATACCTGTATATATATATATATATATATATATATATATATATATATATATATATATATATATATATACATACGCACACACACACACACACACACACACACACACACACACACACACACACACACACACACACACCATGTATTGTTGGGTATATAATGCCTATCACATCTTCAGACCTACTGGCAATTGTGGGGGAGTATTACTGTTTGTCAAGGATATCATCACCTCTCTGCATATTCCTTGGGATACCACATTTGAAGTCCTAGAAGTCGAAATCACCATAAATAAGACTACTTATGACTTCATAGTTAGCTATAGAACACCCTTTATGTCTCCTTCTGAGCAGGATAGCTATATTAATGCATTCACTGACTACTCATTACACCCAAGACCTTTCTGCTGAAGGACTTCAACTATCTCATTAATAAACTGTATGATCTACACTGCCAATGGCTGGCATGCTCAGCATTGCCTTGACATTATACATGATAACTGTATTTTTCAGATAGTTAACCATCCTACTAGGGGCCCCAATATCCTTGATCTAGTCCTCACAAATGCAGCCACTTCTTGCACATCCCCATATGTACATACATACATACATACATACATACAAATATTTCAAGCACTGGCATTAATGCCCTCTAGCCTGCCAATATACCAAAACACTAGTTCCCATAAAAAGTGTCCAGGCAGTTCTTAAAAAATATCTAAACTAGTACTTGCTTTAATGTAATTTGGTAGTCTGTTCCATGCATCAGCTACTCTGTCAGAGAACCAATTAGTACACTTCTCATTCACATAGAATTTTCTGCATTGGTTGTCTGATGGTTCTCTACTACCTTTCGATAACCCCAAACATTCCCAGAGGTGGTTGTCTCTTAATGCCCCAAATACCTGAATTAGATTGCCTCTTAGATATCTATAACAGACACTGTACAAGTTCAGATAATTTAGTCTTTCACAATTACTTAAATTTTCACATCCATGGATGTACTTTGGATATTTCTGCAGTACTCTTTCCAGTTTACTCATGTTTGTTTTCTTATAAGGTTTCCATATTGTTATTCCATACTTAAGTTTGCATAAATCATTCTATACAACCTATAGTTCTATAACTATCATTAAACAATTGGTTGATATGATTAGAAAAACTCAGAGCTGAATCTACCCATATACCCAGGTCCTTAAATGAATCTACAGTTTCAATCCCTGTGTGCTGCATTAAATATTTACCTTTCAATGTATGTCTCCCAAATCTCATATACTTAGTTTTTGATGTGTTTATCAGCATATTATATGTATCATCCTGACTTGCTAAATCAGAACATAATTTAGTGACCTTTTCATTTAAAAGTGGTGGTACTTGCCCTGAAAATAGCTTTGTGTTTAGGGATTTCTGAAAAGCAAATCTTCATCAGTTACTTGGTGACTTAAATAAATACTGTTGTAATCCTCGTCTCAAGGACCCCAGAGCTAGAGCTGCTACATATGTCTCTGACTCCTGCTACCACTTAAATAGTTGTATTGATAAGGCAGTTCACATCCCATCAAATATAATGAGGAATTCAAAAATACCGCTGTGGTGGAATACCCATGTAAATAAATCATTTAACTAGATAAACTACTTAGTGCTTATAAGAGGTTTCATTCTACCCACTTTAAGAGCACACTTAAGCAAATTAACAAAAGTTAATGGAACATTTAGGAATCTCAAAGTTGAGTATGAACTTAAGATAGCCACTAAAACCAAAACTAACTGAAATCTTTCTTTAACTGTCAGGAAGTTAAGAACCAATACCTGACAATATTCAGTTCACAATAATTCTATGCTCTCTCATCCAAAATAGCTAATAACCTAGTTAAAAAAATTCAGTGTAAATTTTACTCCACCCACAGTTATATCTATTCCACAGGTTCTGCAATCCCAACCACCCCTTTAATTACTATGGAATATGTTCTCTCAGCCCTCTTAAAAACTAAGACTACATTGTCCATGGGCCCTGATAATATACCAGGTTGCCTGATTATCAGTGTCAAACATGGCCTTTCTGAACCACTAGTTAACCTCTTTAATTTAAGCCTCTCCACTGGTTACATTCCTAAAACCTATAAAACAGCCATTGCAATGCCATTATACTAGGGTGGCCCATCCATAGATCCTGGTAACTATAGACCCATTAGTCTCACTAGCCTCATATGTAAAGCTATGAGTGCATTATTTCAGACTTCATCAATCTGGACATTGAAAATCTCTTATCCCAGAACCCTAATCAATTTGGCTTTGTCAGAGGAAGGCCCTGCCACTTTAACTTCATTAATTTCTTTGAAAACATAACCAAAGGAGTGGATAGTGGTTATGCAATCCAAAAACCCAAGACTTTTCTACTGCAGATATAGTCCCTGACAAGGCCTTTGGCACAATTCCACATGCAGGTATTATTGATCGACCTGTAAATATGAGTATAAATCCTTACATTGTGCTGTTGATAGCTAACTAGTTATCTGACAGAAGCCATGTGGGTAGATTAGCAGGTGTAACTTCTGAAAGCAAAATAATTACCAGTGGTGTACCACAGGGCTCAATTTTGGGCACTGTCCCTTATGGTATATGTATTTTTCAGACTTTCAAGTCATCACTCCTGGCCTATGGTTAACTAAGTTTCCAGACAGTTGTAAACTAGGTATTGTTATTTGATCTTCAGCTGTCTTACAATTTATCTAACATGGGCTATACCATGTTAACAACTGGCACAAGGACAATGGTCTCAAACTGAACCTAAAAATGGAACATGGTTCATTTTGGTAAGTAAAACAGTTTAATTTACCATACAGGAGATGCACCCTTCCAACCATACACTTTTGTAAGGGATCTAGGCACTCTTATTCCTTATTGTTTGACCGTCATGCCTTTATAGTAGTTCAGAAAGCCATTTATCTCACCTATCTAATTTCCAAAGGCATCCTCACTAGATCCAAAGAAGTCTTAATTCCCCTTTATCCATATCTCATGAAACACTTAAGTGAATATAATGCACCCCGGTGTGTACTTGTCTAAACATATTATATAACATGAGTTACCTCAGAGATTCATAACTGAAAAGATCAGTGGAGTCAATAAACTTAGTTATCAGTAGAGACTGGCAATCCTTTCTTTGTACTCAGTCTCTTACAGAGTCTTCCACGGAGATCTGTCTAGCTTTTGAAACCATGAAAGGTCCACCCCTATTGGACCTCATATACCTTTGCAAAACTGATGATACCTCAAATACTCGGTTAAAGGAACTAAACCTTTATCAGCAGGTAAATAAGACATGTTGGTGTGATAAATTCGGGTCTACATCATTACGTCAAAATTTCCTTTACATTGAACACCTCTCCATTGACATGAAACCATTGAAATTCACTTCCGTGAATCACGGAAGTTTTCCCAGGGCAATCCACAATGGAACACATACTACACTAAATCAAACCCACCCAACTGATGAGCTTTGCCCCGCACACCCCCAGTATGGGAGGATATGCCCCAACACCCCCTAACTATATATACCACTCCGAGATTGACATATAAATATATATATATATATATATATATATATATATATATATATATATATATATATATATACTTGAGGTTTCAAAACTTCAAACCTCATATGATTGACACCATATGAGCGACGTTTGAAACATTGAATATATAATAAAAAAAGAAAAAAAAAAGAAAAACTTACCTAAATGTTCTGAGCATGGATGCAAGCCCCCCTGCACCCCCCCCACCCCCTTAAATATACCAACGATGAAATTGCACTTCAGTGCAGAAAAGGGAAATCTTCCCATTCTGCGCATTATGGAGGCATTTGTTTTAACCTTCGAACTTGTAAAAGTTTGATCATATGGTTTCGACCATGTCACATTTTAAGTTTTACAAGTTCAAGGTTATAATTGGAACCCTATATATATATATATGGCAGCATTTTATAATCTCAAAATACTGAAATGTCAAATTTCAGTATCTCGAGAATATAAAGCCGAATGTTTACAATAGCAAAAGTTCATAATCGCGAATTCGAATATCTCGAATTCATGGTTATGACCTTATGCTACACAATGTCCGGGATTGTGTGTTGATGGTGCGCGGTGCCATGTGTGGATCTAGGTGTTATGTCAGGTAAGTGAGTGTTTTGTAAGGGTTTTGAGTGGGAGTTAGAGTGTATGTGAATGTGCTGATATGTTTGATGTGTGTGTGAGGGACTGGAGAATGTACGTGTGTGAGTCTGCTTTTGTTTCCTGTTTATGCGATCTTGGAGTTAGTATATATAAGTAGGCGGGTGTGGGGGGTACAGGGGGGCTTGCCCCCCTGCTTATGTGTGTATGAGTTGTGTATGTGTGTAGTTTTGTTTGTTTATGTTGTGATGTGGGTGTTGTGGTGTATGTATGGTGTAGTGTGTGCGGTTTGTTCGGTGTTTTGAATTTCGCGGTTTTGGGTTCGGGGTTTTGTTGTTTCAGTTTTTTGTGGATTCAGTTTCATGATCTCGAGATATTGAAATTCAATATTTCAGTATTTCGAGATTATGAAGTGAATCTATATATATATATATATATATATATATATATATATATATATATATATATACACACATAGATAGATATATAGATATAGATAGATATATAGTTATGTATAAATACATGATTTTGTGTTTTACTACATTGGACACACAAAACAGTGAACTTCAAAAGACAAGGAAAGCTCCTCAATCTTCACATCATAAAAAAAAAAAAAAAAAAAGAAACAAACAAAGCTCAAAAACAAGTGTTTTTGCAGGGAGGCAAATACCCATCCCCCTGCTAATTATATATACCAACTCCGAGGTCACTCTTCATTGGGGAAAGGGCAAATTCACCAAGTCTTACCGTTCACAGTCTCTTACAGAATGCAAGTCAGCACATTTAATCAGCATATTTTTCGCACAATTCTACCACCTCAATCACACACGTGTGTTTGTGTGTGTGTGTGTGTGTGTGTGTGTGTGTGTGTGTGTGTGTGTGTGTGTGTGTGCGTGTGTGTGTGTGCGTGTCTGTGTGTGTGTGTGTGTGTGTGTGTGTGCGTGTGTGTATACATATATATATATATATATATATATATATATATATATATATATAAGTTTACTATTAAAATGTGGATCAACACTTATGAGAAACTGGGATGGTTGAATGTGTGTTTCCCAGTTCCCATAATGCTGTTTGAATCCACAGTACAGAATGGTATTGTGCATTCACTAATGTGAGATCGACATCCTGATAACAGATTGCACTATAGCAAAGATCGGGAAATTTACTCTTTTCCTCACTGTAGTGCGATCTCTTAGTTGGAATATATAATTTGCAGTGGGTGTTTGAGGTGCAGGGGGGCTTGCTCCCCTGCAAAACAGTAAAAACTTGCGTTGTATAATTAAAAGTTTTAGGAGACATTAAACAAAATAGTGTGGGTGTCTGATGTCACCTCCTGCTATTTCTTTTCATATCAAATGCAGACATCAGAGAAAGGTAGTTTGGAATTGTAGGCAGGTACAAATTATGGATACGACATAATTTTTCGACTTATTGATTACATTTTTTTTTTACTTTCCACATTTTAAAGTATAGGTTTACCTTCATATCGTTAATCACATATGATCGACCGTCCACATCGTCGACCCATTTCCGTGAAACCAGAACTGCAAAACTTTTAAAATGTCGAATAAATGTTGAATTTCGACATTTTCGGCCGTGACACACCTCCACACCAGTGCTACCATGAGTCAAAAAGGGGGCGAGATTTTGTCATTCGGATATGTGGAATTCGACATTTGGGACGTTCGCACTTCGGTATTCGTGAATGCGGGGTGGACCATATTGAGATTGGCGTTATGAAGGTAAACCCATATATATATATATATATATATATATATATATATATATATATACAAATATATACATACAATACATACATATGTATATTAATAGCCACATAGGATTTTATGGAAGTCCAACCCAATCCATTACTCTAACTGACTGGGTCTGGACTGGCCCTTACCCTGCAGGACCCATGTTAAAACCCATTTCTGAGTTTCACTGAGTTAGTTTTCACTGTTGTGTCATGATTAATGATCCATAACATGATGAAATCTAGCTCAGTTAATGTATGTATGATTATATATAAAGCATTCAGGCAGTAAACATATCCAGCTTCTCAAAAAGCAGTGTATTTTTTGATGCAGTATAAAAATGCACTTTCAGTATAAAATACAGGTCAATCCTTTTGCCACATCAACAGTGGTCCTCAGTCCAGTTGCAATACTTTTTGTCGCTGACAGGTTTTGAAATGTACCCTCTGGTGAATCTGTTCTCAAAATATTAAGAATCTCACTTGCAAAATAAAAGTATTTCTTCATAATTACATGAATCAAGTAGCTTAAAATCTCTTATCACCAAGGCTTTCACTGGAGACACAAAGTCTGTATTTACAATACAAAGTGCCAACATGGAAAAATTTGCCCTTTTCCCCACTGTAATACTATCTCACCTAACCCGAGCCTTAACCCTAACTCACCTAAATCACCCTAACACTCACATCCACACAATCGCACACTTACCTGAATCCGACTTTCCACCATAACACTGAAAATACCAAAGCAACAGGAACGGACAACCAAATTCTTTCCCTAGGAAAAAATTTGAGTTTCTGCTGCTTCTATATTTTGCAGTTTCGTGAAAATAAGTTTGATCAATCAGCGTTCGCTTTTTTTAAGCATTTGAGGATATAATATAGAGCCCACAGTTCGGTGTTGTCATCTCAGTAACAGTTTCGGGGAAGTGGTCTTTCGATTATTAGTAGATCCATATATATATATATATATATATATATATATATATATATATATATATATACATATATATATATACACACACACACACACACACACACACACACACACACACACACACACACACACACACACACACACACACACACACACACACACACACATATGTCCATATAAATTTATATAGTAAGACTCTGTGCAACTCACAACTCACACGAGCCTTATATCTGACATAATGATGCTCTGCAGTACCATCACATAGCTAACACTCGTTCATAAAGTAAAACTTTGCTGAGGTAATCTGGCTCTCACTACTACTATATGATGGATTAAACAAAACCATCCTCTCTAATTACTTTATCTATTGATCCTTTTTTTATCACATCAGTAGTTTTTGTCATGCTGTCATCTCCTTTACCGGAATTCCACTGTACTACTAAATACCTTAATAGTTAATACCATAGGATCATAGGAGGTTACTAGGCTAATGGTCCTGGGGCCCTTACAAGCCTAGCTAAGAGTTTATCTCTAAAAAGAAACCTCAGTCAGCACCTATCGCCCCTGTCAATGAGGGACACAGGAGGAACCCCTGGGACAAATTTGTGGTTTCCCATCCACTCATCAAGGTTGCATTTGAAAAGGGTCAGCGAGGTACTCTGTTTGACATGTATGAGAAGTCTATTCCAGAGATGGGGCAGCCTCTGGTAGACAAACCTGTCTCTCCAGCAGGTTTTGTTGGTGTTGCATATCAGATTCAGGCCTTTCGAGTGGGTAATGCCTGAGGAGTTAGACTTATGGATATGGAGCATCTCTTGTTAGGGCAGAGTCCAAGATTGCCTTGTAGGCAAGACACAGATCACCCCTAAGCAATCTGTACGATACCAAACAGAGTGCTAGTGATTTGAGCCTGTCCACATAGGACAGGTGTTGGAGACCATGGATTCTCTTTGTGAGGTATTTCAGTGGCCTTTTCAGTTGTTGCAGATGTTTGGAGAGGTACATACCAAATGGGGTGTTATACTCAATTATTGGTCTAAGAAGGGAGGAGTATAGAGAGGTAATAACCTCCTTTTTTCTGGATGAGATCCCCTTTACTTATGAGATGAACCAAGTAAAAGCTTTTTTGACCACTGCCGCTACATGATGGTTGGATGTGAGGTTGTTATCAACCTAAGTGCCCAGGTCTCTCACCACAGGTTGTGTGCTTAGGGGGTTGCCATTGATGTGGTAATCAGTAGGGTCCATGTTTTTGCTGAATGGTATGATGATGCATTTTTTTGCATTTAGCTTAAGGCCATGACTTTGGTACCAGTCATTAGTTGCTGTGAGACCCTCTTGCAGTATGTTAACATTATCTGGGGGAGTCAATGACAGCTCCCAACTTACAGTCATCTGCAAACCTGGTAAGCCACAGGCCTTTTGTCATTGCCTGGACCTCTGAGAAGTAGATGCCCAACTTCATTAGTGACAGGTCTGCTATCAGAGGTGGAGGCACCTATTTTGACTTTGAGGGTCCTGTCAGTGAGCCAGTTGGCCACCAACCTGATGAGATAGGGATTCACACCAAGTTGTGTTAGCTTTTTGATGATGCCCAAGTAGGGGATTGTGTCAAAGGCCTTGGCCAAATCAAGGTAAGCTGTATGCACTGACTTTCCCCCATCCAGGGTCTTGGTGGCAGTCTCAAAGAAGTCAACCAGGTTCAACAGGCAAGATCTGCCCTTGACGAATCCGAACTGGGTGGGGTCAAGTGCTTTGAGATTGCATATGTCCTTGTTTATGAGATCCATAATAATAATACACTCCATGGCTTTAAAGATCAGACTTGTCAAGCTAATGGGGTGACAGTTTCCAGGGTCAGTGGTGCCACTGCCTTTGTGCAAGGGGATGATAATGGCAATTCTCCACTCTGCTGGAGTGAAGCCTGTACTTAGGCTGTGGTTGAATAGGGTGCTCAATGGCAAAGCCTGTTCTTGCTAGAGATGGTGCAGAATACAGGCTGGCATACAATCAGGTCCCATGGAAGCTGTGTTCTTTGCCTTGGCTAGGGCCTTTAGCCTTTAGCCTATGGAGATGTGAGGTGTGGGAAGAGTATTGGGGATGTTGAAAGGGCCTTTGGAGGGGGATAGGGGGTGAAGTACAAGAATTATGTGCTTGGTGCTTGGAAAAGAGAGATATCAGTATACATGAGGCAGTTGCTACACTGTCTCAGTATGCCCATGTCAACCAGGCTGGCAGGAAAAAATGATAGGAATTATCCAGACATAGTGTTCTGAATGCTTGGGTGGACTTATGGAGAAATAATTTTGATAAGGGTTTGTCCACAAGAGTGTAGACCACAAAAACCTTGTTAAAGGTAAAGTAACTGGCCTGAAGCACAAGTGCTAAAACTAAGATGCTAGAATAACAAATAAATTTAATCAGGCTACTAACAAGCAATAATAAATACAGCAGAATAAAAGCACTTGAACACCTAAGAGCACACAGCAAAAATAAGGTAATAACATAGAAATAACATAATTTCAGTAAAAAGCAGCTAAATGAAGTGCATACAACCTTCTTCTCTATTTCTCCTTATTAAATACACAGCAGTATTTATGTTTCAGATCCTCTCTTACACTAATTCTTGTCTTTATACTTAGTACACATATCGACCATAAATCTAGATAAAACACCATTTATTCTTTAATAAAAACTGTCATACTTTGTAAAGATACAATTCATGGGATTAAAAATCAGTGCAGCCATGATCAGGGCTAACCCTCCTGTGTTCATGGTGTGTGAGCAATAAGCCCCATTGCTCATTAACAGCGAATGTGGTCAGGCAAGTGTGTGTGCAACAAACAGCTCATTTAATATCCTGCTAGCAGTCATAACAAGATCTGCAGAAAGCGCATGTAGGAGTGTGATGTGGTCACAGGGAAGTACAAGCAACAATAGTGCTTGATCATTATGCATGCGCCTTGAAGGTGTTGTGCATGATTTTGCACACTGTGGTAGAAAGAAAAATACATTTTGTGCCAGTCTTAAAGGGTCACAAGACTTGTGCACTGATTTATTTTTTGACCTAATGAAATATATATATATATATATATTTATATCAGGAAAGTACAATGAATGTTGGAGGGTTAGGATCGATAGTAGGGACACACAAAAAACAAACAAACATATAACAGACAAAACTACAAGGGGAAGTGCTAGCACAATCAGAGATGTGGATGACAATAAAAAAGGGGGCAGACTACTCACAGGAAAGACAGTGGTGATGCTGTGGGGTGGAGGAGAGTAAGGCTGCTTGGGACCACCACTGGCTGTGATGCTGTCGGCGGTGGTGTAATAGCCACTGGTGGTCATGTGACAGATCTGGGTGGTGGCATGAGTGCTGGTCTGGATGCTGCTGCATATAAATGTAAAAATAAATGAAAAAAAAAAAGCAACAAAGAAATAATGTAGGAAGGAGCATGAGAAAGAGGCTGGGAGAGAGAGAAAAGTACAAAGACAGTGCTGAGCTGTAGCAATTAGAGTGACGCTTTTAGGGAAACACACTGTAGTTGTGTGTCACACACTTGCAGAATGAAACAGATAAAAATATGCAACCCCTGTGCTAGTTGAACCCACAACTTTCATCACCTGTATTGCCAAAGTCACTTCATATACATGTTGAACTACAGTAGGAGACAGAGAGAAGCTATCAGGGAAACACACACTGATAGTATATCACACACTTGCAGAATGAAAGTCTGAAATGGACAGCACGTATAGGACTTGAAACCACAGCTCTCATCAAAGACACTTCATTCACATGCTGAACTACTGCAGTAGTAAGAGGGAAGACTTTCAGGAAACACACAATAACTGTGTGTCACACACAGAATGGAAGAATAAAAGATACAACAAAGATTCCTCAGGGCACCCCCTTTGGGATCTAAAGTCATTCTCTACAGTCATAGTTGGCAGTGTAAGACTTTGCCACAGGAAGTGTTTAAAACTTTGCAGTCATACTCAATTCTGTCTATTCTAGCTGCTGCACAATGACAGCTCATTTGTGTGGCTGGTTTTGGAAAAGGCCAATATAAGGAGTGTATGATGATTGTACAATAGTAATATATAGTTTGAGATGTGAAGTATGGCAGCCTAGCTACTTGCTATACAATGAGCAGAAGCAACGCTCATCAGTTCCACATGGGAATCAACGGTACTCTTTGTAAACTTCTGTGCACAGTAGGAGCAGAAATGAAAAGTGATTTGGAAGCCTTAAATGGGCATGAGTGAGGTGTGTTTATTTATTTTTTGGCCAGAATAAAGGGTGGACTTAAGATTATAGGAAAGTGAGTAAAAGGGGATGCAAGCAGGTTTTAGAACATAAGGTGAGCTGGAGGTAGGGAATGTGGAGTAAATATTTTGTGTTGTAGGACAGGTACCCATTTTTCATGTGTAAAGAAAAGGTAATTGGAGAAGGACGGAAGGGATGTAAGAAGGATGTAAGAGGGTTAGGGTAGGTAGCAGGGGAAAACAAACAAGACTGACAAGGGGTGTCACAACAGTGAGGGAGGGAGAACACTATGATGAAAGAGACGTCAGACAAATAGACAAAGAAAATGGTGTAGGGAGAAATGTTGGAAGAGAACCAATAAAGGCAGGCATTGATACAAAAGGGATGGGAACACCAGGATGGGATATATCATGGGGTTCCACATCTGCAGTCCTTGTCTCTCAATGATTCACCAGACGAGGTTCTTCATATGGCTGATAAAGCATCTAACCTCCTGTTACTTATCTCTGCCACAATGTCTCCCAGCTGCCAATGGGTGACAAATGTGTCACCTCCACTGTCAATGCTACCGGTGGGTACAACAGTCACAGCATCTAGTGCAAGATTACCTGTACTGGTTGGTACAGGTAAGCCAGGAGGTGTGGTGGTGACTGTGGCGGGCTGGTGCCCAGATGTAATGGATGTTTCTTTTGGTGCTGGCACTGCCATCACTTCTGGGAGGGGGTGACAGGCCTTGACAGACAGATGGGTGCAGGTTGTAATACTGCTGTTTAGAATAGCAAATCAAATGGAAAGAAATAAAATAATATGCAAATAGAAAGGATAGTGACAAAGAGGGTGGGTGCAAATACAGTAAAAAAGTAAACCTGATTTGCACTTGTAGTATGATTAAATTACACCTAATATACTTGAATGAACAGCAAATACATTTCTAAATCTAACAAGACTGTTAGCATAAACAAGCAAAAGAGGAGCCTCGATCTACAGCCATCATCCCCTGCATTGCAAGAGGCATGGATTAACATGATATATGTTGGACAAAACAACAAGGGAGTATAATCCAACACACATTAATAGGATGTCTGAGACAAGTGTACATACAAATAAAATGCTGCTTGGATATGCATTCCCTTTAAAGGTACCCTAAGCAAAGATAACAAGTATATTGACAAAGAGTGTCTGTGACGCAAATGTCCACCCAGCAAAAAATGTTGCTCATACAAATTTCCCAAATCTAATGTAGTTAGTAAAATGAGACAGACACTTCAATTAAAAAAATATCAAAACACATATGGAGGGTTGGAATTGAACTTGCAGGCATCTTCATAATGAAGGAAGCACAGCCTTCACATTTTGACCCACTTGTCAAAGTATATGTTAGGTTGTATGTATGCAGACGCTAATAATATTCAGCAGTAATATTGCTATCTTTGAACTGTGGAAGTTATCACAGAAGTGGCAGTGATTTATGACAGGCATACTGACAGACATACAGGCATACTGCATGAAACTGAATCTATACTACTTTTAATTTTAATTTTAAAAGGTGCACATTCTGAAGCAAGTATATACACCTTGGCACTCTCTTAGGCTCTCCATTCTCCTCCTTTGCAGCTGCTATCTGTGGATGGCATGCCCTGGCAGGTTATATGTGTAGGTAAGATAAGTTCTATTTACATTACATAGATGGTACCTGCTGTTTAACTTCCTCCTGTCATCACACAGGATTGTGGTGCCTCATGTCACTCTAATGCTGCAGCACTGCTGCCATACATGGAATGGCAGTGGCATGGTTGACAGCCTGGGATAAACTATTCCATGCTTCATTCTTATACTGAGGCACTCAGTAGTTTGAACACAGCTTTCCTCACTTGTGCCAAATATAAACTCCACCACACTTCAGATTAGAAATACACCACTTGGCATGCAAAAGCAGCTTTATTCCAAAAACCAGGGACAATGTGTATAAAAACTCCAAACTTGCACCTTGGCTTATACCTTCAGGGTTCAAAATTCAATAGCCCTTCTGCAGGAGCCTCTAGCTTTAATTCTGAGGAGGAGGGATAGAGACATTTTTGTCTCCTCCACACACCACCTTTTTTCTCTTTCTTAAAAGTGCATTTCCCTTCCCTTCGGCCATGATGTCTCACCTTGAGGAATTACAGGAAAAATTGCAGAAAACTGGCACCCAAAGCAGTTCTCACATGTACCATCTGCCGCACACCAATAGGCATTGGCTGTTACATCATTTGCATGACAGATGGCAGGCTAGGATAATATAGGTACTGTATTATTGTGGTTCACAATGGCACTTTAATGTGGGAAATATTGCAGTCATATCACTGTGTATGCTGTTTAGAAAGCATGCAGTACTTAACGTTATATGTTGAATTACAGATCCCCCCTGAAGGAATGGTCTGGTCTGCACATGTACAGTGCTGCCCGCAGTGACACAGGCATGTGCATGATATCAAGGACAATTGAGTGTAATGCTTACCAGGTGTACTTGTTGTTGTGCAAATTGAGTGATTCAGAAACAACACTGAGTTGAGACATAGCATAGTCACTGCTAACTAGACCATTGGAGCTTTTCTCCCCAGGCCTCCATTGAAATGGGTGCTTTCTGGCCCCTCAGACTTTCCCGGTAAACAAATATCAAATGAATAAATAATAAATTGCACCCAGCCAGATGAATCTAGGATCTAGACTACACAGACAGAACCATCACACTATTGAAGAAGACACAGAGCAGCAATTTCTGAACCTGTTATAGCTGAAACTCAGATGAAATATAAAACATTGTAAAGTTCTGCTTGTACAAGATAAGTGCTACTTTTTACAAGCCAGTTTTGTCAAGTCTGGCTACTATTTTCTGGTGTTAAAGTTATCTACATAATGAAATAGCTTGGCCAATAATTTTAGAGGTTACTGTGAAGTGTTTTGAAAGAGATACTGCAAGGATAAGGCATTTTTGGAATGAACGGTTCTTATGCATAATGGAGACACATCAGCACATACTCAGATCACAATTCAACACTTTCTTCTTGGGCTTGTAATACCACTTTCAGTACAAAAATGTGACTGTTGTATACATTACACATATTTGCAAAAATCGTTTTAACCCTGAAAGAAAATATTATTGTCACTTGTTTAGTAATAATGGTATAGGTTTTTTTTGTGGAAGACATTTGCTCAGTAAACTTATATGCCTGACATTAATGAATGTGTGTAGTTACAGATATATAACTGTCAGGCACACAAATAGCATGCTATATGGGCAAAGGGGGGACTTGTGGTATAAATATTTTACAGGGCCCCTCAGCAGTAAGACTGGTAATTCCACTGTTTTCCATACCTAGAAAGCAATGCCTAAAAGCAGGAAAAGCAAAAACACACTGCAGACTCTAGTAAAAAGACATGCAAGTCAAAGTTCTGTGATGCCCTCAGTCTCCATAGATGATGGCTCTTTGGCCTGTGTGCTGCTGACCACATCTACCATGACCATTCCCGAGAAGATGTGGTGTCAGACATTAATGTGGTTGGTGGCCATAACCATAGTTATGAGAAGTGGTGTTACAGGGACACTGACATGATATGTGCCACTGAACTAAGAACAGAACAGCTGACACAAATTAACCACCTTTCATGAAGGCAGAAGAGTTTCTGCCTCTCTCAGATTGGTGTGTCACCTCCACAAGGTTCCACAGTGCAATACTGGATGTTGAGGTCGAGACATCAAGACAATCTACTGGAAATGCCCTAAGTATGTAGACCTCTTTATGCGTAAGACTACTTGTGAGTCCTCTGCACCCTTTAGTCACTGTCCAAATTATTAAAGCTGTCTAATTTACAAGACCATTGGAGTCCCCCTCCACAATCATCCCCACAAGGTATGCAATTAAAATATTTACTTTTTTAATGCTAATAGTTGTACATCTCTGTTTCATGTATACATAGTATACTGTGCTTTGTTGTATTCACAGGTGAATCTTTATGTGGCACCAGTTCTGTGGAACTGTCTTTGTCTGATATTGGAGGATCTGGAACCTCTGCTAATGACAGCAATGATGAGCTGGCCCAGTCAGGAGTACATAGATTGTGTTGCGCGCAGTGAATGTGACAACTGCATCCCCTTCACTGATAATGAATACATCTCTATACCTATAGCCAGGGTACACACACCAGACTGGGAGGACAGGTTAATGTGGACACTGACAGTCAGGTACCCCCTGGGAGACACATGTTAGAATTTGCCCCTACCACTCATAGGCAGAAAGGTACACACAGGGTGGTGGGTAATGGTGCTTACTGGAGACAAAAGGTCATGTGCCAGTGGCCACATCCCAGCATATATCCAGGGTCATTGTAGTTTAGTACCACCATAGCCATGGCAGAGTTAGTGATGGGTATGCAGTGTGTACTTCATGACCTACTAGAGTGCATGTCCCATAGTGTCATTGCATATACTCAGTCACATGCTGGAGTGTACTATAGCCTTTCATGGTCACCTTTCAGGTTGAGAGGGTTGTCCATGAAGCCAGTCCACAGTTACATTTACAGATGGTGGCCACAGTGGCTGTGGGCAACCTATATTCTGCTTCCACAGCTTTAGCACTTCTATAGCTGTTATGGGTGGTGCAGTGGTTAGCATTGTCACCTCACAGCAAGAGGTACTCCAATTTGATTCTCAGCTGAGGTGCCTTCTGTGCAGAGTCTGCATGTCCTCCCTGCATTTGCATGGGCTTTCTCCAGGTTCTTCAGTTTCCTCCCACATTCCAAAGACATGCATTTGCAGCATTTCTCCCTGGTCATCTGCTGAAAATGGGTTGTGTCTCAGTTGGCTTTCCCAGTAAACAAATGTTAAATAAATAAATAAAATAAATAAAAATAGCTACTTCTGTTGCACAGGTGTCTACATCCAGCAGAGGACATCCCGGTAAGTATGGCAGTCATGGCAGTGCACATCTCGTAGCAGACATCACTCTCAGTCATGCAGAACACCAGCATCTAACCAGGGGCATGGTGTAAGTAGCACAACTCCTAACACTCATGGGTGGGTGTGAGCACTGGATGCTGAAACCCTTAACAAGCATGCCCTGGACCTGTCCAATACATCAAGCTGCAGTGCTGCACCTACTGCAGACATAGTGTCCCAGTAGGATCACAGTCACACCACCATAGCTCCCAGTACATCATACACAGAAACATTAATTGATACTGGCCCTTCATGAAGACTTTTACATTAAGGCGCCGCTAACGCTGACAGGCAGGAGGCACAACAGCACACTTACTTTAATAATCCTCAGCACTTACACATTTCCCTGTGCAAGACATTCACTCATGCCCCCTTCCACATGTGTGCAAATAATGATACCTGTGCCCTCCCCTTTTCATCTTGTTACTTGAGTTGCCTATGTCCGATGCACAGCGTGGTCAGCCTGTGCATGGGTATACACAACCTGGTATTGGTTTGGTATACATTACTTTTACTGTAGTGTATCTGCTTTACTCTTGCCTACTATGTTCTGAAGCTATGTGCAAACTACTGCATCTTTGCCAGCGCCATGGCATACTGCACTCTCCTCCATCTGGCATGATCATCTCCTGCTGCTGACTCCCTCCATGACTACTCATCTGACTCAGCCTCCACTGCTCATGTGTTGGGGACTGCTGCTACTGAAAGTGAAGTGACCACCCTGCTGAAATTCCCTCCTAAGTATGATATTGTGTAACACTGCACACAGACACACACACACACACACACACACACACACACACACACACACACACACACACACACACACACACACACACACACACACACACTGACACTGTTTTTGCATATGTGCCCTGTCATACTTCAGGGCACGATCAGCTGAATCCAGACAGTGAAAATGTGCTTTCAGCAGCCCAAATACATGCTCAGTAATGCTCCTTATTTGTGAAAGGACACAGTTGTAGTCCTATTTTGTTATATTTTTGTGGATTTATTATGACTGCCATGATCCAGAGCTCCAGGGCATATCCAGTATGACCAACAAGATGGCCTTGTGAGAAGTCAGCCCTCGCAAAATGCTGGTACAGGTCATAGGTGTGCCATATGTGAGAGTCATGATAACTGCCTGTGTGGCCTGCAGACACATTGTAAATTATAACCAGTGCATTACAGAACACCTGGTGATTGATCAGATGATACCCTTTATGGTTTGCTTACCTCCTTCCCAGCTCATCAAGTGGGACCTTTATTTCAATGTGGGTACAGGGGGCCAGAACCTCATGCAAATGGGCTATATCATAGAAATCCATCACAATGCTGTCCTTTTCCTCTCCTTTCCAATCTAATATGAGGTAACCACACATGCTAAACCAAATGCTGAAGCATGACATAAAGAAACTGACGGAGTATTCTCGAGGCAGAAGCCTCAGATACCCCCACTGTGTCCCCAGTAGGTCACAGAAAGGTCTCTGTAGCTATTATACATAAAGCCACACATACCCTAGTAACAACTGGGATAGGTCCTCCATGACTGTCATGGGGTTGCATATGAAGTTGACACATGTCCGGAATTTCTTGGATGGTGTTTCTATCTACACAGTACCAGTCTACAGTGTCAGTGTCACAGAGACCATGAAACATTGAGCATAGCTGGATGACCCAGTACCTCCAGGGATACACTGCACACAGCTGGACAAAGCAGCCACTATAAGACCTTTTGAAGATACATATTTTAATGTTGCAGTAACCCCCCAAAATTCTTTCACAATTTCCGTAGTCTGAACACATTCATCTGAGTTCAAATATGCAGTGGGTGCAGCCCTATTGTATGGCATCTATGTGTTTCTGAATCACTCCACCATTTTATTTTGCCTCATTATCATACTCCGAGATACTCATTATAATAATGCTGCTCATTATCATGTCATTATATGGCCATTAGCATATACCATGCCCAACCATGCTGCTTGGCTACCCATCTTGCTGTATGTATTTTTGAATTTCACACACCCTGCATGTAGCCCCTCATCATGCATATTCTCTTAGTGGAATGCAGGAAAGTGATATACTTATTCTTCAAAAATAAGTCTTCCTTTTGTATGACATAGTACCAGATACTACCCATTTTTTCCGCTCTTCACTTGTACTATATTCAAACCCTTTTTCAGATTCACAGGCATCATCAGACTACATTTAACTATTCAACCCTTTTCCATGGCAAATGGCATCCTTACTCCACACTCAATCCTATACCCACTTCCCCTGTCCCTTTTCACCCCTAATGTTCTTATCATTTGACTAAGGTAACAGCAAAATACTTATTTTTTTCCTTCTCTCAGTCCACTCATGTCCTGTTTCTTAGTGTGATCTCAACCACGCACACTATATTTTCCCTCCTTTCCTGTCTCTACTCAGATCTGACTACAAGATGAGAATCTTGACTAATCCTCAAGCCAGTCTGCTATATTTTCATTTTCAGCTTTTTTTTCTTTTTTCTACCCCCTTTTAAAAATGGGTATGATTATGCTGTGGCAAGGGCATAGGCTAGTATCCATGTCCCTGCTGTGCACATTCTTTCTCATTCATGCTCCACTTTACTATTATCCTTTCTCTATACAGTTCCTAGATACCTGACACTGTTTTCCCTGTCTCTCTAGCTTTAAATATTTATTCTTATTATATTGCAATATAAATGCTCCTCTATCTCAACTATTTTTATTTATTCCTTAAACGCTTTCAAACCATGATGTCACTCTCCCAACTTACTCATTCCACTTTGGCTTAATTCCAGTCTTTGCATCTTCCTAATCTTAAATCTTCCTTAATTTACTTTCTTTGGCGTTAATGGAAAACACTGGACCACTCATAAGTGCAAATCCGAATACTGAGTGATGTGAGAATGCAAAGTCAAGTGTTCTCCATTATTACCTGAAATTCTTTATGTCCACTAAATATGATAAAAGTAAAAAGCTTTTCATTACTGCTGAGCATATCTCTCATCCATGACATTAATAAGAAAAATTTTTAACACCGAATGCGTAATATGCCCTTCAAATGTGAAACCGTGAGGATAATGGACTTGTTAAGAATCAAAATGAGGAAAATTCCTCATAATGTGGTCAACTGAGAGGTATGAGTAACAATAGTGCATTTTCTATCCATTAATTTTAGCTTTGACCCCTGTTTATTGAGCAAGGAACTTGAGAGCTGTGACCGAGATGATATGCAGTAGCTCCTAGATGTTACGCAGCTGCCATAACGATCTTTGAGCTACACAAAAACACTGGTGTGGTCCAGTGCCCTCCATTATCTCTCTTTCTTTTGTAGTCCTTAATCCTACTGTTTCATTCTTCCTACAATGTATTCTACATCACAGCACCTTCCTTATGCTCACATCCAGTCTCAATATCTTCTACATCTGTATGCTCAGCACAACCCCTATTAATATCATACATCACTTGTCATAACACTCGTCCCATAAAGAGCATTCCCATTTCCTACATCTCGCTACATTCGTATACTCATACATACTAGCACAATTACCAAACACAGCACCTAATCATTACCTCCCCCATATTTCTTTTGAACCTCACAAGAATATCAGAAAACCTCCTTTGAGGCCCATTGTTTCTGCTCAGGGTTCAAAGACTTATCTCTTAGGAGTTTTCATTGATATACTTTTGAAACCATTCTTTCAGCAAACTACACATATTTTAAAAGGTTTAAGGGATTTCTTGGGGTGCATAAAACATGAATTGTGGACTGATTTCTTACAACGGATGTAGATCTATTGACATATATTCTGAAGGAAGAAGGAATTGAGATGTTCAATGGTGCCCTGATACGCTGTGATTTTTTAAAATAATAATGAGTTTTTTTAGTAATAAATTTTGCTATTGTCCATTAATTTTATCTATTTTGAAGGAGAAACATATGAACTGATCAAGGATGTTGTCATGGGGACATCATGTGCCCCATGCTATGTCAGTCTTTTAATGTGGTCTTGGGAGGCAAAATATTTATTTCCCTCTAGATTTTAATCTTATTTTAAGATATATCTAAGGTTTTTGGATGATCTGTTCATGATTTGGAATGGTTCTACTGAAGAGCTCCATTAATTTATGGAGTATATTAATACCACCATCATTTGGAATGGTTCTACTGAAGAGCTCCATTAATTTATGGAGTATATTAATACCACAACCATGTATTTACAATGTACTCATTCTTTTAATTTTGTCTCCATAAACTATTTGGACACAATAATTTATAAGGATAATGAGGGTTTTGAGTCTAGTATTTATGGAAACCCACTTTTTCTAATGCATATTTGCATTTTAATAATTTCCGTCCCCTTCATTATAAAGGAAACTTAGTAAAGGGCCAGCTTGTCAGAAAAAATAGAATGACATACAGTAAAGAACGATTTTTAAAGAATGTTGGTAAATTTTTTGAAAGGGGGTACCCATAATCTTTAGTAAAAAAAGATAGGTCAGGAGATTATAGAAGGCTGGGGAGTTAAATATGTACCCTTATCAGGGCAAAAGTATATGTATGTATATATATGTGTATATATTTTATATATATATATATATATATGTATATATATATATATATATATATATATATATATATATATATATATATCTATGTATGTATATATATATATATATATATATATATATATATATGTATGTATATGCATATGTATATATATATATATATATATATATGTATGTATATGTGTATATATATATATATATATATATATATATATGTATGTATATATATATATATATATATATATATATATATATATATATATATATGTATATCTATGTAATATGTATATATATATATATATATATATATATATATATATATAATGTATCTGTGTATATATATCTATGTATTTATATATATATATATATATATATATATATATATATATGTGTATTTTATATATATGTATTATATATATATATATATATATATGTATTATGGTGGTGCAGCGGTTATCGTTGTCACCTCACAGCAAGAGGTTCTCCAGTTCGATCCTCGGCTGGGGTGCCTTCTGTGAGTCTGCATGTCCTCCCTGTGGTCGCGTGGGTTTCCTCCGGGTGCTCCGGTTTCCTCCCACATCCCAAAGACATGCTGTAGGTGCATTGGACACTCTAAATTGGCCCTAGGTGTGAGTCTGTGCATGTGTGTGCCTTCTGTGGAAGGTTGGGCACCAGGCTGGCAACTTGGCACCGTAAAACTCCACTGCCAATCATGAGCGGATGGGTGATCCGCTGTGGCGACCCCTAACTGGGAAAAGCCGAAAGAAGAAGAAGAAGATCAGGGCAAAAGTATACACGATACTACAAGGACCAGTAAAGACGTAATTACTTTAGGAGATAACACTATTACAGTCCCTGAAGAACTAAATCAATTTGAGAGGGCTTTTGATATTTCTTATAGTAATAGCATGGATACGATTAAGGACTTAATTAGAAAAATGGGCAATTTTTAGAGCAAATAACTCTGTTTATAAATTGTTAGGTAACTTACCAAACTTCGTGTACAAAACAACAGCTCATTTTAAGAAAACATTACAGAAACAAGGAAGGCATGGTTACCCCACAAGAAAAAGTGAAAAAAGAGGGGTACCAAAATATGTGTAATTTTATACTGTTTGATGCAGTTGTTTGATTTACATTGCCAAATGTGTAACTTGCTCCACATTTTTTATATTGGTAAAACTGAAAGGTTCTTCAAAAAGAGAATATAAACCTTCTATCTAATGTGATGATTTTAAGAAGTTTTATTTTGGAATATTAGAAATTATCACACAGGACTCTGGGGGGGGGGGGGTTACCTGGGAAACAAGAATTGAATTCAGAGAACTGTACTGGAAATTTAGATTGAATGCAACAGATTTCTCATACTACCTGTCTCAGTGTACTAGAGTCCCTCACCATTCAACCCAATACATTATCTGTGGAGGATCCCAACTACCCCATATAGGTTGGGAATCCTAAACCACTTCTAATGCACAAGCCCAGCAATTCCTAAACTTTGTTTATATCAACATCGTGGAACAGTCAGTCCATTCTCCTACTGGGGGTATAAACATCCTTGATCTTGTACTCATGAACACTGGGGGCTAATATTCCTCATCCAATGTAATATCTTTGCTCATAAGATCTGACCATAAGGCAGTATTACTTGAGATAAAAATTAAATATGCGGATCCAGCGAAAGCAAAAACCTTTATGAACTATTCCAAGGCTAACCCCTCTCTACTAAGCAATGCCTTGGCTAAATTCCAAACACCCCCAAACACAGTAAAAAACATAGAATATACTGAGCTATTTACAAAATCTCTATATAGCTATGTTGATAGCTGTATAGAGTGAGCTGTGCTTACTCGTATTAAGATTAGAACAACTCAGAAGAAAAGCCACCCTGGTGGAATGACAATATCACTTGGTTATATAAATAAAGAAAAAAAATCTTGGCCAAGCATAGGAGGAACAAAGCAATACATACTAAAAGCCCCCTGACCAATCTAAACAGGCAGCTAAGAGATTAATTAATACTTCAAAGGATAAATTTGAAGAAAAATAGCTTCTCAGCCAAAGGACAACCACAAATCTTTCTAAAGCTATGTCTGTAACCTCAGAGGAAATACACAACAATGTGCAGATCTTATTGTAAAATGGGATCACCCACACGGAACCAGAGGCCATTGCCAACCTTTTGAAAGACAGGTTCAGCTCAACCCGTCCCCCCCCCCCCCGCCACATAACACAATCCTCTCAAGCATTACTAGGGAACAGGTCATCAACATACTTTCCAAGGCCAAAAATACTGCATCAATGGGCCATGATAACATCCCAGGATGTTTAATAAACATGCATGAAACATGACCTCTCTGGTCCATTTGAATCATTTTTCAGCTGGAGCCTTCAGTCAGGTTTTGTGCCCAAGGAATGGAAGATGGCTACAGTTATTCCCCTGCACAAAGGAGATCCAGCCACTGATCCAGGTAACTACAGGTCCATAAGTCTTATCAGCCTATAATGTAAGGTCATGGAAAGAATCATCATGCACATGATACATGAGCACAGAGGCAACCTGCAAACAATGGGTCCATCACAGTACGGCTTTGTTAAAGGAAGGTCATGCTTATTAAATCTAGTGGACTTTCTTGAGAGGATCACCAAAGCATTGGATGAAGGTAAGACTGTGCACACTGCTTGCCTCAACCTGGCCCAGGCTTTTGATAGAATACCCCACTCAGGCATTATAGACAAGCCTACTAATTTAGGTATAAACCCTTTTATCACCTGCCGGATAGCCAACTGGCTCACTGATAGGACCCAGGAGATCAAAATAGGTGAGGCCACCTTTATATAGAGATATATATAAATAAATGCCATAAATAATCGAACACCTAATGTAATACCCAATAAGTTATATGCTATGTAAAAATATGTATACCATTATGTATATCAACATATAAAAGAAATGATATAATGATATTGAATTATTCATTAATTTTAGAATTTGAATGTCCTTAACTTTAAAACAGGCATAACTGGTATTGTATTATTATTCATAGATTCATAGTGTTACTTGGCTAATGACCCGGGGGGGGGGCTTTTTAAGCCCAGCCAAGTTTTCCTGAAATAATAATGATGTCTTGTATCCAAAAAGGACATTGACAGCCAGGAGTTTATATGCTACCCCTGTCCATAAGAGACAGAGGTGTCAGGCCTGGTGCAAATTTCCTGTTCCCACCCACTTGTCTAGGTACTTAAACTGGATGTTTGACCTCCTTCTTCACCTCACTCTTGAATGTCTGCACCAAACTTCTGTGGACTGCACCACTGTGAATTTCTGCATATTAGTCCAAACTAACTGACTTCCTTTTGTGTCTGAAGTATCTCGCCTAATAATACCAAAACCCTGTAAATTACCTACTAGTTTTACACGTCTCTTTAACTTTGGTTCCCAAGCTTTTTTGAACTTAATGTACTGCACATTCTGGGGCGGCCACGGTGGGCAGCGGTTAACATTGCCACCTCACAGCAAGAAGCTCGCTGGTTCGAGCCTCGGCTGGGGCGCCTTCTGTGCAGAGTCTGCATGTCCTCCCTGTGGTCGCGTGGGTTTTCTCTGGGTGCTCTGGTTTCCTCCCAAAGACATGCTGTAGGTGGATTGGACACTCTAAATTGACCCTAGGCATGCATGTGTATGCCTTCTGTGGAAGGTTGGGTGCTGGGCTGGCAACTTGACACCATAAAACTCCACTACCAATTATGAGCAGACACAGGTGATCCACTGTGGTGACCCCTAACCAGGAAAAGCCGAAAGAAGAAGAATGTACTGCACATTCTGTTAGCCTATTTTATTCTTATCAGTATTCTTGACTGAAGGCTATTCAATTGTACTGAAGCATGCCTTATATACATTTTCTTTAAAATGGCTGCATTTCTAGGCTTATTCAAAGCGAATACTGTATTTATGTCTAACAAACTACATTTAAGTGAAACCTAATCTTACACTATTCAGATAAAGAAACCTTTATGATTTTTGTCAAACAAATTTGTGCACTCATTTTGTTTATAGTTCTACTTTACAGTCCAAGCTGAGACTGCAATTGCCCATTGCTGATCAGTGCTCTGCCCTGATAAAAAATATATACTTATATATGGGTTACCATCATGGACTCATGTATGCATTATATCAAATGGTTAATCAGCTGGTTAAAGTGATTAAATGCAGGAGATTCCGATAGATTGACTGGCTGAACCATGACTTATCAAATTCATAGATTATTGCTGCAAGGAGAGTGTAGCTGGTATAAAATCAGTGTGCGTATGCTTGGTCACTATAGCAATGGCATCTCAAGGTGACTCAGTGATGTATTTAGCACCTGGAGTTTTAAGAGAATACTACAATACTACAAAGTTCCAGGGTATGACTGACCTGTTGAATGTTGAGGGTTACTTATACAAAGAACATAAGAATGGAAAGGTTTACTTGGCTTGTAGAAGGAAGTTATGAGATAACTGTAAGTATAGAGTAATCAATCTTGTGAGTATGTGTGGGTTTGAGTTGTTGACGTCTGTAGCTCATATGCATGCTGCGGAATCTGTGGAGGTTCAATACTGTGCTGTACTTGCTGATGTGAGTGTGTGCTGAGAAGTTACTAGATTTTCCTAGCTTATTTGTGGAGAGTGCATTGGGAGATGACAGCAGTGGGATATCCACAACATTGCCAAGTAAGATATCCCTTGTTCAGACCATCATGCTCATATGCTCACCCCACCTAACTCCCTCTATATCATTTCTGCTCCTCCATCCTTTTTTCTCCTTTCTCATAACTCACCCTAGTGACTCCCTTCATTTCATTTCCACTCCCTCTCCCTTTTTTCCTTTCTCATAACTCACCCTAGTGACTCCCTTCATTTCATTTCCACTCCCTCTCCCTTTTTTCCTTTCTCATAACTCACCCTAGTGACACCTTTCATTTCACTCCCTCTCCCTTTTTCCTTTCTCATAACTCACCCTAGTGACTCCCTTCATTTCATTTCCATTCCCTCTCCCTTTTGTCCTTTCTCATAAATCAGCCTATTCACCTTTCATTGTTCTACTCTCTTGATCTAATTCTTCCTACCTCTCACCTCATGAAACTTTGAGTGCATAAGGGCCTGCAGTCCAAATTATACTTATGTACTCCAAAATACGTATGTTTTAATTTCCTTCAATGCTTTGTTACAACACCTTGCTCAAATGTTATTATTCTGTCTTGTATATTACTGTGTTTTTAGTAGTTTTGAAAATTGTATTGTACTTAACTTTGTTGATATTAGCTTTGCAATAATTGTATATGGAGCTTTTCTCCCCGGGTCTCCATTGAAAACGGGCTCATTTTGGCCCAATGGACTTTCTCGGTTAACAAACTGAAAATAAAATAAACGAATAAAATAAATAATAGGCATAGAATGAAGACAATGATAAGTAGAATATTTTTATTTTTATTTATTTTTATTTATTTACATTTGTTGACCGGGAGTGTCCGACTGGACGTAGGTCCATTTTCAGCGGAGGCCCGGGGAGAAAAGCTCCACAGTTAAAACAAACAGGCAGTAATTACATTGGATTACATAGCGATTAACAATTTGACATAGCAATTAATTACAAACATATTTACAGATGAAGAACATAGTACATCAGTAGACAACTAGAATCTTTATCTGCGAGGTACATAACAGACATTAACAAATGTTACAATAAGAAGTTCCTGCTGTATAATAAGTACTAGGCTTATGAGCATCTGAGCTTGCTATAATCAAGGTAGTTAGTGGGGTGGAAAGAAAGGTAGTGGTTGGATGGGGTGGGAGATATTAGAGTGGGAGTTGCAAGGGCATATCCATCATGTTTTTAGGTGCGCTTTTAATAAAGTTTTGAAGTGGGTGCATGATGGTACGGAGGTAATTGTGGGTGGACGGGAGTTCCATAATTTGGCTATGGCACAAGAGAATAGTGCTTCACCAGCAGAGTTATTGGCTTTAGTGATCTGCAAGTGATTTTTGTTGCTGGATCTTAGTGGTCTGGTGGTGCGATAGGGTTGGAGTAGATTCTGGAGGGATGGGACATTTAGTGGATAGTTTACTAGTTTGTGGGTGAGTGATAGTTGATACCATTGAAGGAGGTGAGGGAGTTCAAGCCAGCCCAGTTCAGCAAGTGAAAGACAGTGGTGACTACGGTAGGATGCCCCTGTGGCGAATTTGGCAATTTTGTTGTAGCAGGTCTCTAGCTTGTTTAGACCACATTGCCTTAGGTTGGTATATATTGGAGAGGCATAAAGTAGAGTGGAGATAAGGTGGGAATTTTCTACTGAAATCTTTGCTGCTTTGGTGAGAAGTTGCTTATTTGTGTATAACACTCCTAGTTTTTTGTGGACTTTTTTATGGTCATGGTTATGTGAATGTCAAATTTTAGTTTATTGTCTATTTCCACTCCTAGCAATTTGGTATGTTCAGTTGGGTATATAGTGGTGTTGTCTTTTACTGTGATGTTAAATTGAGAGTTGTTTTGAGTATGTTTGGTGGGTAGGAAGATGAGTAATTTAGTTTTGCTTGGGTTGAGTATTAATTGTGCATTGGATAACCAAGTTTCAACAGAGGAAAAGGCTTCCTGTGTGACTTTTTTCAGTTTGGGTAGGGATTGGGCTGAGCAGATGATGGTTCAGTCATCTGCATATTGTATGAGTGTGCCATGTTTGGTGGCAGAGGCTAGATTACTGGTGAAAACAGAGAAGAGTAGGGGTCCAAGGATGGATCCTTGGGGAACTCCTATGGAGACAGGTAGTTGGGGAGATATGTCATTCTGCCATACAACGGATTGTTGGCAGTCAGACAGGTAACTCTGAAACCAGTTGGTGACTGATTGAGAGAAGGATAGGTTATTGAGGACAGAGATGAGTCGTTTGTGTGGGACCATGTCAAATACTTTAGATAGGTCTAGGAAAGTAGCAGAGGAGAGATAGCCATTGGTTTTATGTTGAAGGATAGTGTTAGTAAAGGAGAGTAAGGCAGTGGTGGTGCTATGGTTTGGTCGGAAACCATGCTGAGTATTGGAAAGGAGGTTGTTAGCAAGGAGGTAGTCTGAGACCTGACAATGTATGCATCTCTCTAGTATTTTGGAGAGTGGAGAGAGAACAGCTATGGGACAGTAATTGGTTAGTTTTTAATTATATGTGATACTTTCCACAGTGTGGGAACGTAACTTCCTGACAGAGATCGGTTAATCAAGATGGACACTGGGTAGGCCAGAGCATCAGCTGCGATTTGTAGGTATTTACTTGGGAGGTTGTCTGCTGCTAATTTGGTGGGCTTAAGTTTAGTTACGAGTTTTTTTTATGTTGGAGGTAGGTACAGGAGAAAAAGAGAAGGCAGTGGGGAGATTACTAGTTGAAGGTGTGGGTTGGAGCCTGGAGGGGAAGAGGGTTGTGTTGTTTAGCTAGTGATAGTATGGTTTGTGTGAAGTGTGTGTTGAATGAGGTAGCAATATTTTCGGAGGAGTGAGGGATGTTAGGAGGAGGGGTACTGACTTTACCTGGGTGGAGGATGGAGTTTATGGAGGACCAGAATTGTTTGGGGCTGTGTTGGGAGGAGTCTAGGGCAGACTGGTAGTATTGGAATTTGTCCTGTTTTATTAGCTTTTTAACTCTGTTGTGTAGTTCTAGGAATTTCTGTCTAGTTGAGGGGGTTTTGGTTTTGTGCCAGTGCTCCCAGGCTTTATCCCTGTTTTTCATTTCTGACTTAGTGGTTTTCTGTAGCCATGGGGAGGGTTGTGCTTTGGTTCTGGAAAGTCTTATGGGGGCATGGTAATTAAGGATGCTCAGGAAGGTAGTATTAAAAAATTCAACTCTGTCATCAAGACTGAGGTACTTTAGAGGATGCCAGTTACATTCTTTGAGGGATGAGATGAATGTGAGTGGGTTAAAGTTTAGTTTTTTTACGTATTTGACAGTAGATGACAGGTTTAGCTTGGTATAGGTATTTTATGAGTAGGAATGTTGGGGAGTGATCACTGAGGCTATCTGATAAGCAGCCTGTTATATATGACTGGGGGGCTCTTACTGACTAGTATCCAATCCAGGGTAGTGTGCTTGCTGGAGTTTTTATTTATCCTGATTGGTGACTGGACTAGTTGGGTGAAGCCATGAAGGTTTATATGATGGGTTGGATTGTTGCCAGAACAGGATTGCCAGTCAATATTGAAATCACCTAAAATGATAGTTTCTTGGGGGAGATGGTGGGTAGACCAGCTGAGGAGGTTTTCTCATGTTGAGATGTTTTGGCCAGGTGGGAAGTAGCATCCAATTATGTTGATGGTTTTGTTTTGGTTTATTTTGAGGTTGGTATATATTATTTCTTCATTGCCTATTTGTGGAGCTGATGATTTTAAGATCTGGATATTTAGATGCTGTTTAAATATTATAGCTACACCGCCTCCTTTCTTGTTTAGCCGGTCTACTCTTAGTATGCCGTAACTGGTAGGGAGTATTTGCTCACTGGTAATGTGAGGTTTTAGCCAGGTTTCTGTCAGGATGACTATATCTGGAGAGTACAAGTCTATGGTGGCATGGAGTTCATGGACTTTGTTGGACATACTTCTAATATTTAGGCTTAGTAGAAGGAAGTCACTTGGCTTTCTATTGGCTGTGATATGGAAGAAGTTGTGGTTTCTAGTCTGATTATGAGGACTGGGGTTGGAGATGGTAGGGCCAGGGTTGGGGTGGATGTCTCCACTTAGGGCTAGTTTTGATATGCATGAGGTTATTAGTTTTCTCAGTTTTTGAATGTGTTTGTTTATTAGGGAAACTTTGTGATTGTGCTCTGGGGGTAATAGGTATGGTGGGAGGGTTACTATGTTAAGTTGTAGGGATGCTTTATGTTTGAGTAATATAGTTGGTAGAATATGCAGGGGATGCATGGGGATGGTTCTTGAGTTGGTGGGATGGGAGCTGAGTGAGGGTGAGACATGAGTGGTGGTGTGAGTAGTAGTACAGTGGTAGTGGTTGAGTGGGGGAATGATGGAGCTTTGGTAGGATGTAAGATATGCAAGGAGAGTGCATGCAGTGAGCATAGGTAAGGTATGCTTGCACATGTTAGTTGAGGAGGTGTGATAGTAGTGGGAAAATGGAGGAGGTAGTGTTGGGTTAGTGCTGTGGTTGGCTATTGGAAAGATGGGAGGGGTTTGTGAGTGTAATAAAGATAGGACCACTGGGGATGGGAGGGAATAGGGGACAGGGTGGGGAGCGAAGCGAGTAGAGACCCTGTTAGTTGCTCTTATGAGGGGGCTGGAAACAATCAGGTTACAGAGTAAACTGATAAATGAACATATGATAGTGACAAAGGGTGGTTGTAGTTTTAAAAATGGTGCCTGCCACTGGTAATATTTATTAACTTTGGGATTGGCTTAAGGTAATAAACAGGGGAGGGGGAGAACAAGGTTGTGAGAAGGCAGTTCTTTTGTACTGCTGCTAATGAGCCTAAGCAAAGACAAGTTTGTGTTTAAGAAACAATCAGAATTGACCAAGGACTGCTCTGAAACTGTAAGTCATTTCTTAACCATTTCTCAGGTGGAAAAACACTCTGAAACTGTAAGTCATTTCTTAACCATTTCTCAGGTGGAAAAACAGGATAACCTTGTATCAGTAGGCTACTGTGGTCTCAGTTTAAATTAACAAACACACAGTATTGATCAGTTATGGATACTATTTGCTAACAGAAGGGAATAAGAGAGAAAGTGGAAAATGAGTGTATGTGTGTGTGTGTGTGTGGGGGGGGGGGGGTTGCTAACAAGCCAAAGCAGAGTGCTTTCCAGGGGAAAATGAATATTGACTCATATAGGTAGACACATACTCAAAGTTAACTTTAGCTGTTTTCAGACAGTTCAGACCCGGACTGCGCTTTTCTTATAAGAATGATAAAGGTGGTACCGTAGTTGAATACTTAAGAGTGGTGTTAGGTCTAGAAAAGAAGAGTACAGAGAGGAGTAAGCACTTTGAGATGGCAAAATAAGAATACCTTATATCATATCATGTGAGGCGTTAGATATGTCTTTGTGGGCACAGAAGAGCAGTCCTTTTAATGTAAGAAATATGTAGATGGTACTGGGGGTTGAACTGAAATGTTACTACATATATATATATGGGTCCCCTTCAGTACACCGACACGCCAGAAGGCCGACACTCTAAAGAAGGAGACGAGAAGACCGACGACGCAGATGATCGACAAGGTGAGATCCTGATGGACGAAACACCTACATGGGAAGGTGTGAGCGCGACTCAGTAAGTGTGCGATAGAGTGAGGGATTTAGTGTTAGGGAGCGGACAGGTAAGTGTGGGATAGTGAGGGACTGTAGTTTTAGGGGTGGGTTAAGTGAGTTAGGGTTAGGATGCGGGTAGGGCGAGTGTGTGATAGTGATGGACTATATGTTTAAGGGTGGGTTAAGTGAGTTAGGGTTAGGGTGCAGGTAGTGTATGTGTGTGATAGTGACGGACTGTAGGTTTAGGGGTGGGTTAAGTGAGTTAGGGTTAGGGTGCGGGTAGGGTAAGTGTGCGGTTGTGTCGGACCTTAGGGTTAGGGTTTGGGTTAAGGTTAGTGCATGTATAGTTGTGTGTAATGTGTAGTTTACGCTTTGTGTGTCGGTGTTTTGGTGTCAGTGTTATGATGTTCGGTTTTGTGCGTTGTCGGTACTGTGTGTTGTCGGTCTTTTGGTGTCGGTGTTTTGGGTGTCGGCTTTGTGACATGTCAGTGTTGTGATAGAAATCCATATATATATATATATATATATATATATATATATATATATATATATATATATATATACTCATTTATGGACTACCATCATGTGCTCACATATACATTATATCAAATGGCTAATCAGCTGGTTAAAGCGATCGAAGGTAGGAGATGCCAGTAGATTGATGGTCGAACTGTGCCACACAGGCTGATGTTTATGAAAGTGCATGCTGAGACATCACTAGATTTTCCAAGCTTAGTTGTCAAGAGTGCATTGACAGATGACAGTAGTGGGATATCCACAGCTTTCCCAAGTAGGAAATCCCTTGTTCAGACCATCAATAGGCATAGAAAGAAGACAATGTTACTTCAGGAGTTAGCTATGCCTTTGTGGGCACAAATGAGCAGCCCTTTTTTATGTAAGAAATATATAGCTGATACTGGGGATTGTACTATAATGGTTCTGAGTACTGAGACAAATTTAGCATTTGTTCTGCTACACTCTGGAAGGCACTTACGTTTGTAAGGGGACAGTCTTTAGATAACTGTATACTTTTCATGCTTTCCTTAAAGGTGTAGGTGGCGATAAGTCTGTGTCGTTCGTGCATGTGTTGATGACAACTGAATCATACAGGGCATTCAACATTATGTGGAACCTATTTTTTGAAACTGGTGGGGATGCAAAATGTGTACCACAAGAACAATAAATTTTGTGTGTTGCTGAACTGACTGCATTACATAGTGTAAAGCATAATGTGCCTTCTGCTGAAGTTAAGGGCTGTTACTTCCATTATTCTCAGAGTATTTTGCAGAAGGTAAAGAGCTTGGGCTTAGGGCCATTGCATGCTTTAGATCTTAGCTTTCAAATGGCAAACTGGTTTCTCTGTGTTTTTTTCACCATCAGAGATACTTACAGCCAACTTGCAGGTACATGTTCACTTTCCATGTGAGGCTATGTTAGTGCTGAAATATTTTGCAGAATATTAGGTGTATGGGAAGTGCCATCCTGTACATACGAGGTCAGATTTAAATGGAAGGCTTGCACCCCTTTTCTATCCTTCTCTTTGGAGTGTGTCTTCATTTAATGCCTATAATTTACCTCGTACTCAGGTGGTGCAACAGGTAATACACTTAATTTTGGTGCAGAGGGTTGTGAGTTCTATTCTAGCATCAGGTAGATTGATAGCTGATACTGCAGTGCACCTTATGAGGGTGCTGCATTCCTGAGTGATAAGACATTAAACCATACCTCTCAAACTCTTAGTGAAAGAAATTTGGTCAAAGCCTAAAATAATGGGGAAACGAAGCCCCAAAAATAGGGACAATTTTTAAACATTGCTGGTATAAACTTAAAAAGTTGCTAGAATAGCAGCATTTGTGATAGCATACATTTTCTGAAGGAAATGAAGTCTAAAACTCAACTGTTTTTTTTATAATTTAGTAACTTTAATCTTAAGCTATTTGCCATAAAATTACAAATTTTATGGGGAAGAAACCAAAAATACAAGGCAAAAATCTGGATATTCTGTGAAAATCTGGACAGTTGAGAGGTATGCATTAAACTAATGTCCCATCTGTTTGAGTTGGTGGCACCTCAGGTGGAATTAAAAGATCTCAAGGCACCTATCAAAAAGAGTAGGGGAAATTCCCTGTTGCCCTGGCCATGTTTTTCCTAGTAGTATAAATACTAACTTAGGTCTCTCCTGAAAAGAGGCCCAAAGCTTAGTGTGGCTAAGCTGGTCAACAAAGGATAAATAAAATAAAAATGATGTGGAGGATTGCCATCGCTGCTTTTGCTATTTGCTGGGCCAGCATTTCATTCACATATGTGCTGTGATGTTTGGTATTCTCCATGAGCAGAATCGGGTGGATGATGTACAATACTTTCGACAGTGTAGTCACTGTCCTACCCCTAAGAAGGAATGCTAGTAGAAAGGGAACTTGATGTGTGACTCCTGCTGTAGAAGAATGAATCAATGGATGTGATGTTTATCCTTCATTCTACCACTATGACCTTGAAGCTGTTTTCATTTTGCTGCTACTGTTTGTTTAAAAACCTTAATTCAGTTACATTGAATGCTCTTTCCCTGCTCATGCCAGGTGTTGTTGATTTACCTGCTGTAACACATGGGAAGGAACATGTCTAACTTCCTATGATTTGTACTTTGTTTTATATTTTTAACTTTCTGCTGCACATCATGTGGTATTCATATTTTGTTCATGAACGAGTTTGCTGTTTGCAAATTTTTGGGAGGTGCCGTTTGTTATGGGTTCCCCAGATAGCATTGCAGCAGTTGCATTCAATATAGATTCATAGGTTCATAGGTAAATACTAGCCAGATGCCCTTGCAAGCCATTTTAAGCCTATCCAATTTTCCTCTTTATGTTCAAAATAACATCCCATTTGGTTATAGATTGGCCTTACCCATTCCATGGTCAGAATTATATATTAGCTCTAATGGGAATAACTAGGATCATACCGCAGATAATTTGAGGGGACCCATGCATGAGCTAAAGAATTTAAGAGCTGCCTCAGTCCATTAGTAGTACAGAGGGCAGTTCTGGGGTAAATGTTCTGTTTCCTGTCAGTAGATCTAATTTCCACTTGAATATGGACAGGGATGAACTTTGTTTTATGTGGATGGGGAGTCTGTTTTAGAACAGTGGTATTGTCTGTGAGATATACCTATCACTCCTAACCATTGTGCTGATGTTTTAGAAGAGGTTTAGATCCCTTGACAGAATATTTCTGATACCATGTGACTTGCTGATGTGCAGTAAATCCATCAGTAATGTTTCAGAGGATGTCTTGTATGCCATACACAGGTCACCTCTTATCTTATTTTGTGCTACTTGTTTTAAATGTGTCCTGTGCTGCATGTACATATTTTGCTGAATATAACAACTTTTCAGTCGTTGATCTGCTTCATGTTTTGTACTTTTTTTTGTCTTTCAGAGGTCACCTATTTTAATTTTTGACTACTAGCTTGTTGCACCTATGCCTAGACATATGCATTTTAATGCTGGTGCCTTGCTTATTCGATGTGCTGTGAGCAGATTTTGATAATACGTGTTTTGATATTCATTTTTGATAATTACTGCTATGATAACATGAGTGATAGATTTGGCATATACTTATATATATATATATATATATATATATATATATATATATATATATATATATATGGTTCCCATTCAGAAGCCTGAAACATCATAAGCCTGAAAATCAAAATCCTGAAACCGAAAGCCTGAAAATTCAGAATCCTGAAAACTCAAAATCCTGAAAGCCCAAAATCCTGAAAGACCAAAATCCTGAAACTCAAAATCCTGAAAACACAAAATAGACATACTGATGTCATTGTGGCTTTGCTATTGTTAGCTCTGTGGTGTTAGGTCATGCGTTGGGGTCAGGTAAGTGTCGGTTGGTTTTATTTTAGGGTTAGGGCGGTTTAAGTGAGTTAGGGTTAGCGCAGGTTAGGCATGTATGCAATAGTGACAAATATTGGGGTTAGGCGGTTTAAGTGAGTTAGGGTTAGGGCGCGGGTCAGGTGAGTGTGCGATAATGACGGACCTTAGGGTTAGGGTTAGGGTCAGGGTCAGGGTCAGTTGGTAGATATTAGTGTCTTTATAGTGACATATTAGCATTATTTGTGTTTTCAGGATTTTGAGTTTCAGGATTTTGGTCTTTCAGGATTTTGGGCTTTCAGGATTTTGAGTTTTCAGGATTCTGAATTTTCAGGCTTTTGGTTTCAGGATTTTGATTTTCAGGCTTATGATGTTTCAGGCTTCTGAATGGGAACCATATATATATATATATATATATATATATATATCTTCATCTTCTGCCTTAAATACACACTCTTGGACTCCTTCACAAATTGGACCATCATTTCATGATGTGCTGGACCTTAACCTTAAATGACTGGGTCACCTGCATAATAAACTAAGTGAAGCTGACTTCTGTTTTTGGCTTTACAAAGCATATACTCACTGCCACCTATTCAAGACACCTCAGTCACAACAATAATTTCCTCAACCTCATTCTTACCAGCGTGACAGGAAATAGGATCATAGGAAGTTACTAGGCTAATGGCCCTAGGGGCCTTACAGGCCTAGCCCGGTTCTACCCTTATTTCCATGATCAGCACATATTGCCCTGGTCCAAGAGGGTCACAGGTGTAACCCCCAGGGTGAATTTACAGTTACCCATCCAATCGTCCAGATTGCATTTGAAGAGGGTCCAAGAGGTGCTCTGTTTCACATGAAATGAGAGTCTGTTCCAAAGGTGTGGTAATCTCTGGGAGTCAAATTTGTCCCTCCAGCAGGTTCTATTAATGTCACATACCAGGTTAAGGTCTTTAGAGCAAGTAACCCATATACCATTTCACTTGCTGATATACAACATTTCCAATAAAGCAGGGTCAGAGATTGCCTTATATACAAGGCAGAGATTGCCTTTGAGTAGTCTGTATGAAACAGAATAAAGTGACAATGATTTCAGACAATCCACATAGGACAAATGCTGAAGACCCTGAAATTTCCTTGTGAGGAATCTTTGTGGTCTCTCCAATGCCTTGGAAAGGTGCTACCAAAAGGGGTGTTGTACTCAATTATTGGCCTAATGAGGGAAGAGTTGAGAGAGGTTATAACTTATTTTTTTTCTGGAGGCAATGCCCTTAGTTATGAGATGAGCAATATAGAATGCCCTTCTTACCTCTCTGGAGACATGGTGATCAAAGGTAAGGTTGCTGTCGACCTGTGTGCCCAGGTCCCTCACCACTGAGTGCGTACGTAGGGTGTTGCTATTGATGTGGTAGTTAGCAGGAATATCACTCTTACTGAAAGGGATGATACATTTTTTGCACTGAGTTTAAGGCCATGACTTTTGCACCAATCATTTGTTTATGTAAGAACCTCTTGTAGGATGTTAAATCATTTGGAGATTCTATGACGACTCCCAGTTTGCAGTCATCACCGACCTTTGTCAGCCAAAAACCTTTAGTTTTTGCTTGTACTTCAGAGAAATAGATTCCAAACAGAGGTCCCAGGACTGATCCCCGTGGAACACCATTTTTTACAGGTCTGCTGTTGGAGGTGGATTCCCCTATTTTGACTATATGGGTTCTATCAGTGAGTCAGTTAGCAACTCATTTAATGATATAAGGGTTGATACCTAGCTGGATGAGTTTGTCAGTGATGCCTGAGTGGGGAACAGTGTCAGAATCCTTGGCTAAGTCTAGGTAGGCTGTATGCATAGATTTCCCTTCCCCCAGAGCCTTGGTGACTGTCTCAAAGAAGTCCACCAGGTTTAACAGGCATGATGCATGATCTCCCTTTGACAATTCCAAACTGAGTAGGCTCAAGTGTTTGGAGATTACCTATATCTTTGTTGATAATTGAGCATGATGATTCGCTCAATGGCCTTGCAGATAAGGCTAGTCAGGCTAATAGGTCTATAGTTCATGGGGTCAGTGGAAGCACCACCTTTGTACAAGGGAATAATGGTGGCTGTTTTCCATTCAGCTGGGATGAAGCCAGTGCTTAGACTATGACTGAAAAGAGTACTCAATAATGTTGCTAATTCTTGTTGGAACCCATGCAGCCTAGGATGTTAGTAGCTCCCATAGATGCTGTGTTTTTGGCCTTAGAGAGGATGTTTATGACCTGCTCTTTAGAGATACAAGGTAGGGGACAGGTGGTAGGGATGTCATGGGGTATGTGTCGCAGGGACAGGGGAGTGAAAGTTACACAAAACCTGTCACCCAACAGGTTAGCTATGTCCACAGGCCCAGTATATGTGGTATCATTAACTACCAATTTGGCACAGATCTGGGCCTTTCCTTTTAGGTTATGATGCAACTAATGAATGCCTTATGGTTGTCCTTAGTTGAGGAAGCTAATTTGGATTCATAGTTTGCTTTGGAGGACTTCACAAGAAGTCTTATTTGCTTCTTGTTTAAGCTGAGGAGGGAGTGTTTCCAGTTTAAGGCTTGTTCCCTCTTACTCTTAGACAGTAATTTAAATAAATAAATAAATAAATAAATAAATGTATGGTCAGATCTCACCAGAGAATACCTCACAGTGGGGGTGCTACAGTGGCCCCCATATTGGTAAGCACCAGATCCAGGATACTGGCACCCCTTTTGTGGGTATCAACCAGCTGGTCGAGGGCATTGGAGTTAACAAAGTCAAGAAACCTTTGGGCAAGTGAGTTTGAGCACGAGTAATTTACCCAGTCAATGGATGGGTGGTTAAAGTCACCCAAACCCATGGTGTTCAGATGTATCTTGATAGACTCAAGTAGATCCAAACAGGCAGAGTGGGTGTCCTGATCCATGGAGGGGTCCTGTAGCTGGCAATGACTTGAACAGGTGTCCTACCAACAGTGAATTGCACCTGAAGTATCTCCAGGGAATCATACAATTTAACCAATCTGGAGGTGTATTTATCTTTAATGAATATTGATACACCGCCTCCTTTAGTTTTCATGGTCTGAGTGTATGGAAGGAGGTGTAACCCAGTATGGCTGGGGTGCTCTCCACAGCCTTGAACCAGGTCTCTGTGACAGCACAAATGTCTGCATCTTCCAGAAATTAACAGAAATTAACAACTCTGTCCATTTTGTCAAATTTTGCAAGCGAGCAAGTCCATTCTATTCATATTAGTCCTTAAAATGTAAGAAGACAAAATCAGTACTAATAAAGAACTAGTTCAGATTTTTAACTTATTCACTGAATGGAGCTCTGGAAGTTTGTACTCTTAACTTCTAATGATCGCATCTTAAGCTTTTAGACAAAATTAATTTATGGCCTCCTATTTCAAACAATAATAAGGATTACTAAAGAAATGAAAATTGCAAACTGTTCAACACAAATAACTCTTTACACTAGTAGTGTTCACTAGATTATAATTCTTAAACTGGATTTCATAAATCATAATAAAGCACAGTAAATATAAATTATGCAATATTTTGGAAACACCTTACAATATCTCAGTAACTACTCGAACTGCATACAAAGTCTCAGCAGTACTTTGGTCATCTATTTGTGAGGTTTCATATGAGGCTAAGCAGTTATGTCTTTGTTTCTGGGCTGTTGAGATATTTAGAAAATATAAACATTATGACAATATAAATAAATATTTTATGAACAAAAATTAATATATCTTAAGCAGCAAACAGAGGTCAAATAGTGCAGTTCTGTTGCCCATCGTGTAAGCTTTAACATGAAATATTTCAATAGCTTGTATGTAACATGGTTTTGAAATTATTAAAGTAAATATGAACAGGTGATATGAAACTGCCTAGAGATGTCAGTATGATGTAGCTGTAGTTGCTGCTGGAGGTGTCACTAGGTTGTACTGAGTTCAAGTAAAATAGCCTTAACCTACTCAGTTCAACTAGATGGGTATACACTACAGAAGATGCTAATACCATGAATGATTGCTTCTTTTAATACTATCATCCTACCTTTTGAAAACTGGATGTATCCTGTAAAGCAATGATGCATCAGAGGTAATAGGTTTCATTGCCTGTTGAAAACATTTAAAACAAATGCCGTGCACCAAGGACAAAGCATAATATCTGGCTTGAGGCCAGTTATTTTACATTAAGAGGGTTCGTGTTCTGCACTCTTGTGGGAGGAGAGGCTGGACTCTGTCCTTCTGAGCTGGGAATTTCTGGTTAAAGCTTATAGTGCCTGCATATTTGAACTGCTTCTTACTGAAATTGGTACACCTTGTTTGCTGTAGCATAGACTAGATACAGGCCTGCTGAATCTAGCTTTGTTTGTATAACTTGAGCACTAATCCAGGCATTCTTTAAAGTATTCAGTTGTATTTATTACTGCTGGTAGTAACTTGATTAAAGTGTAGCTATCATTTCTAAGTCTTTTGGATTAAGCACTTGGGCTTCAGACCAGTTGTTTTACATTAGGAAGGTTTGTGGCCTGCACTGTGGTGGCAGGACAGGTAGCTTACATCCTTCTAAGTTGGGAACTGCTGATTGAGAGCTCAGTGTCTGTTATTCTAAAAGTGTATTAGTTCTGGTTTAAGCACTTGGGCTTCAGGCCAGTTATTTTACGTTAAGAAGGATTGGGGTCTGCACTCTTGTGGGAGGAGAGGCTGGACTCTACCCTTCTGAGCAGGGAATTTCTGGTTAGAGGCTTATAGTGCCTGCATATTCTAACTGTTTCTTACTGAAATGGGTACACCTTGTTTGCTGTAGCATAGACTAGATCCAGGCCTGCTGAATCTAGCTTTATTTGTATGCTTGTTGTTTGTTTATTTCCCTGAAATGCTAATTCCACCTAAAATGTGGCCTTTTAGCACTTCTGTGGATCCCTAGTGATATCTGCATTGTTTACTGTACTTATTTCCTTGTTTCACTTGAAAGAAAGTTACTGTTTGTCGTTTTTGCATTTAAGTTACCTGTAACACATTGCATTTAAGTTACCTGGCACTTGCTCACTAAAGCAATTATATAAGTCAGCTCTAAAAAATTAAAAGCACTACACCCTCACAAACTCTCCTTGAGTACCTTGTTCCCCATTGGCCCTTTTTTTCAGTTATAAAGGAATTCCCAATACTATTCTAGCATGTCCAAAGGTCAGTTGTCAATCTCCTCTCCAGTCCAGCTGGTGAATCTGGGAATCTTGAGGCAATGTTACAACTGCCTCATGTACACAGACAACCCTCTCCTCCTCCCAACAAATTCCAACACATGTGAGAGATGCAACCATATAGCCAAACTGGAGGCTAAGCTCTCTCGACTCAGTACTGGCGTAACCAGTCAGGAGGAGAAGGAAACCACACTCACTACAATTCCAGTCTCACATAGACCTACCCCGACAACAAACCAAACACATAAACACACAAAAACATACTCGGAGGCTCTAAATAAAAATCTGCCTAAGCAGCAGAGACCTCCAAAGCAGACACCCAAGCAACCGCTACCCCAAAACAAAACACGTGCAACACATAGCTCACAAAGCCAGTGTGCCGAACAGTCACAGCCCTTAAGGCTAAACAACACACCTGATACACTTGTAATAGGTGACTCTATCATCAGGCACACTGACGTCCCGCTCACCAGGCTGAACAAGGAGAAGGTCACGATGAGCTGCCTGTCGGGCGCTAGGATCCACCACATAACACAAGCACTCAGGTCACTCCAAGGCAAGTACAAATATGACTCAGTCATTGTCCATGCTGGTGTGAATGACCTGAGACGTACCTCCCTGGACTACATGAAAGAGACATAGAGGAGCTCTCTGAGCATGTAGCCCAGGCTGGTATGACCCTGACCTTGAGTAGCATCTTACCCTCACCAAGAATGATGCCACAATATGAAGACAAGATGATCACTTTCAACAATTGGCTTAAGTGTTGGTGTCATTCAAAGGGGATCCAATGCCTGTCAGCCTGGGATGACATGCTCGACAAGCCACGATGCTTCGCTAGGGACGGCTTGCACCTGTCACCCTGGGCTTTCGGATATTGGCAAAGGCTCTTGCTACCCCATAGTGCCTTTTTGGGCAAGGCTCAAAAGACAAACCCACCTCCATAGGTATCACAAGGGATAAGAAACTAAGAGTAATGCTACTCAACGCCAGAAGTCTAAACCTCAAGATGCACGCTTTCGAAACTCTCCTTAGCATGGAGAACATTGATATCTGTGCAGTAACAGAAACCTGGTTCAAGGCTCCTGAGCACCCCAGCACTACCAGGTTATAACTCATACCATGCTTTTCGCCCCAAAACTTGGACAGAACCACAAAAGGAGGGGAAGTATCAATATTCGTCAAAGATACCCACACCTCCAGGTTGGTGGCACAGCACGAAGCATCAGAGACTATCCATGTGCAACTAACTGTGGGTAAAACTGCCTTCCAGTTTATAGCCTGCTACAGACCACCCTCCCAAACACAGGAACCCCACTTGGCCTTCCTGAGAATACTGGAAAATATGAAGGTCTCTCCAAACACCATTATATTGGGTGACTTCAACTACCCAAACATAGACAGGGAGCATTACTCTAGCTCCAACACCCTAGCCCAAAGGTTCCTAGAATTTATAAACTCAAATGCTGTGGAACAACTTGTTACCACTCCCACAAGAGGGGAAAACATACTGGACCTGATCATCACCAACATGGGGACACTATGCTCCAGACCAGAAGTGTATCCCTCACTGGTAAGATCAGACCATAAACTAATCTCACTGGATATTCACATCCCGACCCCACCCCTGCCCAGAAAACCACAGTGAAAAACTTCTGTAAAGCAAATTTGACATGCCTCAAAACCGAGGCGAAATCCTTCAAAGCCCCCGGGCCTGTGGAAAATACGGCCCAGACCGCAGAATCCTTTATAAACACATTCTATGAACACCTTCTGGAATGCATGGATCATGCAATCCCAAATAAAACCAAGACCCAATCCTCCAAAGGCAGACGTCCTGTCTGGTGGACCCCAGCCATAAACAAACTATACAATAGAAGGAGGAAGCTACTACATGATAGAGCAAAATCCCAAAAAGGGAAGGCATCTCTGATCAGTATTAGCAAAAATCTACGTGCACTCATAAAATCGTCTAAGGCCAGCTTCGAGAGAAAAATTGCACAGGACACTAAGGATAATCACAAGGCTTTCTTTAGTTATGTTAGGAACCTGGGTGGGAATTCCCAGATATGCTCAGAATTAGTCCAAAATGACAAAAAATACACTGAGCCCACAGACATTGCCAACATCCTAGCTGACAGGTTCAGTGCAAACTTCTCCCCCCTCCCCACCAAAAGGGCAAATATCTATCCCAACAGAGTGCTGCCCCCCTGACATCTCAGATCCTCAGGTAAGAGCCACCCTCTCCAAAGCAAAAAACACAGCATCAATGGGACCAGATGGTGTCCCGGGCTGTGTCCTACATGAACTCCAAGAAGAGCTAAACCCAAACATAAAACTACTGTTCAATCTTAGCCTTACTACAGGATATGTACCCAAAGAGTGGCATACAGCAACAGTGGTCCCTCTCCACAAAGGTGGTGCCTCAACGGATCCTGGAAACTATCACCCCATAAGCCTGACTAGCTTGGTCTGCAAAGCTATGGAAAGGATCATCATGGACCTCATAAATAAAGATATTAGGGACCTACAGACACTGGATCCTACCCAGTTCGGCTTTGTTAAGGGCAGATCCTGTCTCTTAAACCTCGTCAATTTCTTTGAAACAGTCACCAAGGCCATTGACGAGGGGAAGGTGGTCCAAACAGCCTGCCTGGACCTCGCAAAAGCCTTTGATACAATACCCCACTCGGGCATTATAGATAAGCTCACCAGCTTAAATATAAATCCCTATGTCACTAGATGGGTTGCAAACTGGCTCAAGGACAGAACCCACATGGTTAGAATTGCTGGAGCCATGTCAGACTCCAAACCAGTTACAAGTGGCATCCCACAAGGCTCAGTCCTGGGACCTCTCTTGTTCGGTATATATTTCTCGGCGGTACAGGCCAACACGGAAGGACTGTGGCTGACCAAGTTCACAGATGACTGCAAACTGGGTGCCATAATCAACTCTCCAGCCGACACAAGCATCCTCCAAAAGGGTCTCATAGAAACAGACAACTGGTGCCAGAGCCATGGCCTCAAGCTAAATGCCAAAAAGTGTATAGTCATCCCCTTTGGCAAAAACAAAGTGCCCACAAATTACCACATAGGTAGTAATCCATTAAGTACAGAAGAAGTCATTAGGGACCTGGGGACCCAAGTTGATAGCAATCTCTCATTTGACAACCACGTGGCCAAAGTGGTTAGAAAAACATTTTATATAGCCCACCTAATCATGAAGGGATTCACATCTAGATCAGAGGAGGTCATCGTACCTCTTTACTCATCCCTCATCAGGCCCATAATTGAGTACAATGCCCCTTTTGGGATGTACCTTACCAGACACCTGCAGCAACTGGAAAGACCCCAAAAGTACCTCACCAAGAGGATTAAAGGGCTCAAACAGATGCCATATGCTGCCCGGTTAAAAAAACTCCAGCTCTACTCAGTGGCATACCGCCTGCTCAGAGGCGATCTGTGCCTGACGTATAAAGCCATGTCCAATCCGGAATTAATGGACATGCTGCACCTCAGAAAATCCAAATCCCATCGAGCTACGCGCTTGAGAGACTTGAACCTCAGCACTGAAATAAATAGGACATGCTGGAGGGACAGATTCATAACCCAGAGGCTCCCTTCACTCTGGAATAAAATCCCAGTCCAGGTTAGGTAGAGTCCCACATTGACTCTCTTCAAGAGGAATCTTGATGAGTGGATGGGAGATCGTAGGTTTATCCCGGCTATCACTTCTGTGTCACTGTTAGAGGCACAGTATACTAACCTCAAAAAAAGGCATAGCAAAATTAATTTAAAATGGGTGGCGAAAGCCAAACACACTCTGGCTAGGCTTATAAATGCCCTAGGGCAGATAGCCTAGTATGAACCTATGACCCTATGAACCTATGAACACCACTAGTCTGCACTCAAGTTCCTTAATCTCCCGTAATGCAAAAATAGCAACAGAAGTAGCTAAATATTAAAATTAGTTTCTAAAAATGCTGAATCATACTGCATAGAAATTCTGAAACATTGTCTAATTTGTATATAATTAAACTACTTGCTTCTGAAAAACAAACCATTTCCGTGGAAGACTGTGAAATGAATACTAAAAGCTAATTTCATAGTTCCTATTCCTCATGTTCCCCCAACATTTTTCATAGGTAAGCTGCACAAATTGGATATTTTAAGCCTGGCCTATTTCTCTAAGGTAAGAATTAAAGTCTGTATCTTGTGTCTGTGAGGTTTGTTTGTTTGTCTTTTCGGCTTTTCCCGGTTAGGGGTCGCCACAGTGGAACTCCGGTCCGCTAATGATTGGCAGTCGATTTTTATGGTGCCGAGTTGCCAGCCTGATGCCCAACCTTCAGCGAAGGCACGCCCATTCACGCATGTCTTTTGAAGGCCACTCGACCGTGGGGAGGACATGCAGACTCCACACAGAAGGCACTCCAGCCGTGAATCGAACAGGAGAACTTCTTTCTGTGAGGTAACAATGGTACCGCTGTACCACCGTGGCTTCTGTGAGGTAAATACCTTAATTTTTATGCTAACTCCCAAACTCTCTACATGTTCTATCTGATACATTCATAAATTAAACACAACCAGTGTGTTTTATGCCATAGACTGTCAAGGACCACAGGATCATTCATATTATATTATGCTTTTGTAGTGCCCATCCAGTTATCAATTTTATGTTTGAAGTGAGAGAGATAGCCTTGCTGCTAAAGTACGAAGTACTGATAATTTGTTGTATATCTTAGGGTGATCTAGATAACAAGAAAATCTCTGTTAGTAGTCACAGTTATATTTAAAATATACTTTGTGCCGTCACGATGAAGCCTTTTCTCAGATCTGTAGCCATCTACTCTCATCAAAGACCTCCGCGCCTCATTTGTAAAGGACTTAAAGCATAGACATAACTTACCTTGGATGATGCACCTGGTAATGTAAACCTTGACTCTTGATGACTGTCACTGTTGAAGTGACACATTGACCCCATGTGCAAATATGGGAAAAGGGGTTGTGGATGGATGGATGGATGTTATAGCTCATAGTGCAAAGATTACTTAAATGAGAAAGAGTTTGTTAGATGATTTTTCTTTTAGTTCAAGTAAATCACTTCTGATTTTCCCAAATTCTGTTATGGATCCATCCCAGCAGAAGCTGTCTGTGAAGTTTTAACAAACTGCACAATTTTATATCTAATGAAGAAACAGCACTACACCTAAGATGCCTTAAAATGTATCTCTATGTTGTTGTTATTGTTTGTCTTTCGGCTTTTCACGGTAAGGGGTTGCCACAGCGGAACTCCGGTCCACTAATGATTGGCAGTAGATTTTTACGAAAAGCCAAGGTGTCAGCTCGACGCTCAACCTTCAATGAAGGCACGCCCATTTACGCATGCATGTCTTTCGAACTCTACCCAACCGCGGGGAGGACATGCAGACTCCACACAGAAGGCACTCCCAAGCCCAGCCATTGCTAAATCTCCATCCTAAGTCTTTTACTCCCACTCTGGCCAGGAATTATCTCCACTTCCTGGAAAACTAAAACGATTATCCCTTTACCATAAGTCTTTTACCTATACTCAAAACAATTTGCACAAATTACCTGAATATCACCCTGTATTATTTGCAACTCATATAATGACTTTCATCTACTATTTGTGTGGTAAAAAATAAATTAGAGCTGATAAATGATTGTATATATATATATCTGCCTATATATTTCTGTCGTCCTTTTAGTACTAATGTGTAGTATAGCCCTTTAAGAATTTGCCTGTGATATAATGTATCAAAAATCTGAACTGTAATCAAGTGGATTTGAGATACTGAAGTGTTGGCATAATTTATGCTGCAATATTGTTTGCAATAAAGTTATTTGTTTACAGAAACAATTGCTGAATCTTGACATTTCTAACTTAGCCTTCAAAGAAAACAGTATGAATTTTTTTAGCAACTTCTGATGATTTGATACTACTACTGCCCTTCTTCAAGCCACTAACTGTGTTTTCCTTTATACAGATAAAGGCATTCTGGAGGGAAACTATTCACTTACCAAAAGACAACCTTCAATGAGGTTAAAGACTCACACCTACCCCCTCATCTTGCCAGCACAGACTTTGCTGAGGTACCCTTATTATGAGCTCATAGTTGCTTGACAAACAGATAGTCACGTCCAGCATGGAAATACCTTCTGTAATCGTGAAACTTTCATATCCAGAATCAAACCACATTTCTTGGTCCCGTTCTGTTATTCTTATTTGTTAGAAGCTCCTCCCCAGAGCTACTATATACTACTCTCTGTTCTTATTACCTCCTTCTCGTAAAAGGTATCAAGCACTCAGCAGAAATGCAAAAAGCACCATGGCAGACTTAAAAAAACTACAGACTTTTCACAATGTTTCTTGATATCTCACAAGTCAATGTTTCCAAAATTAACCTTATGTTGTATTGTACATCACAAAGATTAGACACCAAAATACCTAAAAATGCTTCTAACACCTGGGGAACTTATATTATTATGTAAAATAATTACCACATCCTAAATCCACACTCTCTTTCAACTCCCATGTTGTGGCCATTGTTAAAAAAAACATGCATGAACAACTCAGTCTTATAAACTTAGTAGCTTTTTAACAAATGCAACTTTCACTTCCCCTTTTTTAAAATATTTAAACTGTATTAAGTAAACCATAGCATACTATTAATTGTGAACATTAAGCATCTTAAGAGATAAATCATGAAACAACTCAACATTAAATATAAGAATAAAAACATATATATAGGATTAACACTATTGCCCACAAAATATTTAATCTGCATATTCTTATCCAAATGGAAACAAATAATGTGCCCAGTTTCTAAACCATAGTACTTAAATTCATCTTTTTAATTAAACACTTAGGAAAAGGCCTCCCCTCCCAGCTTTATTCCTGCAATATTCATTGAAAAGGTGTGAAGCCCAATAATTAAACCAGGCTAACTCCTTTTCTAAATAATTTTGCTAAGACCTTTCTAATAAAGTCATTCCTCATCTCATATTTTTGTGCAATAACTCAAATGCTAGTCTCCACTCATATTTGTGATGCAATAAACCAACCAATGCGAAACTAGCCTTCTTGTGAAATACTGATAACTGTTGGAATTGTGTGCTTTTTGTGTTTTTGGTGTTCTGTCTGTAATGGTGCGCTATGATGTAGTAATGTCTGTTGTAATGCTTTTGTGATGCTTTGCACATTGATTCCAGAGAAACAAAATTTTATTCAGTTTGCAGTGTTGTGTGAAATCTGAATGACAATAAAGTTTACTTTGACTTTATTTTTGACTTAGGATCCTCTAACTCAGAGTTGAGTAACTATATTAAAAACACACTAAAAAGGATCTGGGTTAATTGTATGAGGTTTTAAAGCCTAATAAAGTCCAGCAACTCAAAAAAACAAAAAAAAAAAACAAAAAACAAAAACAAAAAAAATGGATATTATACACTTAGCCTTTTGTTGCCATTGTTTTACAAACATTTTTTTTGATATACTGTCAAGTTCTGAAAAAAGAGGTATTTTGCCCCTTCCGTTAAAAATGTATACCTTCTATCTTCTTCTTCTTTCGGCTTTTTCCCAGTTAGGGGTCACCACAGCGGATCATCTGTCCGCTCATGATTGGCAGTGGAATTTTTTACGGTGTCGAGTAGCCAGCCCGGCGCCCAACCTTCCACAGAAGGCACACACATGCACACACTTACACCTAGGGCCAATTTAGAGTGTCCAGTCCACCTACTGCATGTCTTTGTGATGTGGGAGGAAACCGGAGCACCCGGAGGAAACTCACGTGACCACAGGGAGGACATGCAGACTCCGCACAGAAGGCACCCCAGCATCGAACTGGAGAACCTCTTGCTGTGAGGCGGCAACGCTAACCGCTGCACCACCGTGGCCAAAGTATCTTTCCTTAAAGTTCTGCCATCCTCACTTTGATCTGCAGATTCATCTAGGGCCAGTTATTTTCCAGTGACCTCATGGCCCTTCTTGCTCCACTTCCCCCATGAAGCTTTCATGTATTTTTGACTTTAGCAGCTTATGATGTTTAAATTTACCCCACTTTTTCCCTTCTCCAGATAAAATTGCATTATTATCCGTGTAAAGAAAATCCTTGTATCAGTCTCTAAAGCATTCATTTTTGGGATAATAAGTAGGAACCACCAATACTTACTTCTACAGCATGACATTATGCACCAAGAATACACTGAGTTCTACTGGGGCATGGTCCAACCTTATAACAATGGGTGTGCAAACTTTTCACCAAGTGTAAATCTTCCATTGCAGTGCAATGTTTTGTCAGTTCTAGACACTGAGTAAGATTTATATGAGTAATAGGTAAGGTTCAGTACATCTGTTAACACCACACTAGCATTTATCACTTTTGTTGCAGTCATTTAACATACAGCATATTGTCTCAAGGTAAGCCTTTCGAGTATCTTGCCCCCCTCTGAACATCCATCCTGCTGCTGACCTTTTATTCCCATAAAACACACTTGCAAGTTGCTTAACAAATCATCAGTTACAAAATCACACAGCCTTAATATCAGCATAACTGTTCCTCTTTTTTCTAGCCCCCCCATATAATGCAGCCATGGTCCTGTCCCAAACCCCCCATACAATTTTGAATGCCCCTCCTTATACAAGTGTGCTTCCTCCAGCTGAAAATGTTTAACATATTAAGAGACTCGATTCCTTTTTGTAGGGTGGATTAAACCGTTTGCATTCTATGGATGAAGTCTCATAGTAACAGTAGGTGTAGCTTCTTTGCTAAGTTATTAACTTTCTCAAGCCATGTATACAATATCAACAAGAGAGGTCTCTCAAGTTTCCTTTCATTCCACCCTGTAGTGTTTCCCAGCAGGCATTAGTCATATAAAATAAAGCAATATTCTTGCCAATGCATAACTTACTTTTTTCTCAAGTGTGTTAAACAAGCAAAATTAAAAGCTGAATAACAAAGTGCAACCTAATTTTATACACACAACAATGATGTTCTCAAACACTGCTTCCAAAAATTGGGACTATTTCCCAAATTCTAGCCCTCCAAACAAACAGACCATGACCTAAACATAATTTTCACAGTACATTATCATAAAAAATGACACATGAAAAAGTCATTGTGCCTATCAGCTTGCTGATAGAATTAATAAATGCACTAAAAGAAAATCTCACCTAATGACCATCCCAAATCTTAACAACAAATCAAAAAGAGTATTCAGTGGATCAGAATTTAAACAGAGTTGTCACAGCATATGATTTATTTATGTAAGCAATCGGCATTGGTCAGCTGCAATCACACATAAAGAAAGTGGAACAGTACCATCTTGAGACCACATACAAATAATCTAAATGATGTGTTGGTACCGATGTTCATCAAACACGAACATGTTCTTTATGAGAGAGAGGAAAAAATGTATACAGCCAAATATAGTTCCATTAGTCATGAAACTTCTGCTAAACAAGTTTATATTAAACTTGAAGCCTATGGATTAGTCCAATCTTTGTGACTGTCCACAAACTGACACATGAACCAAAATATAGAGTAAACTCAGGATACGCTAATAGAAAGAGCAGACATGAGTCACTGCTTTCAAATATGTATTTCTTAATCAAAATATAGTAGTTTTATCACCAATGAGAAAAACAGAAACTAACTGAAAAACATTCAAATATTTTCATACATTATTTATCCTTTCTTGATTGGGTTAGTCCCACTAGGCTAGTAGCTACTTTTTAAGGAAGACTCAAGGTAGTATTTAAACTACAGAGAAATTTGGGCAGAGCACTGGGGAACTTTCCCTAATCTTTTTGATAGATGCTGTGAGATCTTTTGGATCTATGTTCGGCTACCAAATTTAAAAAAAACACAAACCACAAATTATCAAATGGAAAACAGCTAATTACAAATGGAGCAAACACTGACAACATTGTAAAAACATAATCAAAATGCCATAGTTGGCCAATATCACACAAAGGACCAGCCAAGGTGGGGGGCTTTGCCCCCCACACGCTCCCTAACTATATATACCAACTTTGAGATCACACTACAGTGGGGAATAGGGCAATTATAAAAGGTTTCCCTACACTTTCCTTATTCATTGTGTTACTTCCTGGTTGTAGGCTGACTATGGCCATTCGATGAAGTTTTTTTCAAAGTTGTTGGTGTTTGCTACATTTGCAGTTCGCCACTTTCCATGCAATAATTTATGGTTTGCATTATTTAAAATTCAGTAGCCGAACATAGACCCAGATCTTTTACATCCACCTGAACTACCACCAATTGAAGTTAAACAGATGGGGCCTCAGTTAAATGTCACATCTGAAGGACAGCACACTTAGGAGTGCATATATATTCTATATACTGCTTTACCTTGGGACAGAAACTTGGATCCCTTAACAATAGTGAGTGCCTAAAAATCAGACACACCATAGCTCTATTTGCTTCGTTACTTGAATCTTCCTGAGCAAAAGTTCCTGTCTGTGCTGTTGCACCACCCTTCAGTTTTCCAGTGAATTGAACCCATGAACAAAGGCCTTAGCTTCTGTGAATATTCAGTGAATATTTTCAATCCTGAGGGCAGAAAGATATTTAGAAATGCAGGACACAGAAGCCAAATATGAATTCTCTTAATACTGCATTCTTTTGTTCTCTGAATTTGGTCAGGAACTGAGCAGTCTCTTGCCTTGTAATAATACTCCAAAAAATAAATAAATAAACTTGATTTGCAACCTCTCATACTTTCCTAGGTTGTCAAATCAACCTCAGGATTTGGTCCTTTAAATCATGAGTCCAGCTACACTAGTATTGCCTTTTAGGCATCCTGAACTGATTTGCAGCATGCATAGTCAGTCTGTGGGCTTCCTGTATTCCAGATGAGTTTTCATACACCCTAGATCACCAGGCAAGATTTAGATTCATAGATTAGTACTAAACTAACTGCCCTTGTGGGCCATTTTAAGCCTAGCCAATTATCCCTTATGAAACTCAAACCCTGCACCTTGTGTTTATAAGGCAAACACCTTAACCATTAGACCACCCTCCCAGCAAAAATATGATGTTTCATAAACTGCATGCAATCTCATGCCACCATCCTACTGCGGATGACAGTTATTCTAAAGTTCCTTCTGTGAGTCTGATCCTGTAAATCTACTTGTTTCTCATGAATGAACTCCAGTTTGGCTTCCAAAACCACCAACTGATCCCAAGGACAAGTGTTCTTTTTTCTAGGGATAGATTTGTATTGAAAGTCTTGGTCATAAAGTCTTGTAGTATCCCATTTATTTTGCTGTTTTTTTGCTGGGATGAGTTCAAGTGAAACATTTGGAGGCTCCTTTTCTTGATACATAAGAGTGTTGTGGCTCACCATGCAGTCTACAGAAAAACAATTACTTTGGTTTGTAATTCTCTTTGTTTCAAGTTTCTTCTGTTGTTTTCTCCTCTATCAGGATATTAAATACCCAGCATTACTGCTGCATGACTTTTTGTCCTAGAATGTAGCCACAATCAGTGCCTAATTTGATGTTTTCATATTTCCAAGGGGAAACAACTCAGGAGAGATGCATATAGTTAGGGGGGCATATTAGAAGTCCTGCTACTCACACTTCTACAGCTAAAATATTTTGGCAGCTAAACTTGAACATGATTTAGTAGGAGTCTTGCTGGGTAACACTCAAGATGTAGATGTACTGTCTAGAATAACTGACAAGCTTTCCTTGTTCAGTCAGTTGACTTTAACTATCTCACCACACATCATGTCATAATGGGATGCATAGAAAGACAGAATGTGAGCATCCACTTCCATGACATGTAAATAGATTGTTTCCCACAATGCACCTCCTTAGAGAAAAGGGCACAGTTATGTTTCATGTTCCTTGAGTTGACATGGTGTTGAAAGTAGTGTAGAGATCAAAGGTTTGGTAGCACAGCTACCACATAAAGGGGTGTTGAGGTGAGTGGACCCATCAAACCATCACTTTTAAAAAGAAAAGACTATAATTTGCAAATAAAAGTACATCTTAAAATATACTCTATTTAATTAAAATGAATAAAATGTAAAGCTTCATGTCTTTGGCTGACGCTAGGATCTAGCAATGTATTTATTCTTCGAAGCTCAGCAAACACACTTCAAAACACTCAAAGCATAACTTTGCTGTTCATTGTAACAAGATAAAAATTATTTTTACAGGAATATCTGCTTACCCCTTGTTAGTAAGCTGACTGCAGGCACACAACACTTAGCTCTCAAAACCTGGATATCCATATTGTCCTTTCTGTCTTTAAGTCACTGGACATGCTTTCATAAGTTAGCGGTGTCATCTGATCATCTGCAACCACTTCACTTAAACTTCTAGTTGCAAATATTTCAGGCATAGGTGAATCCTCCCCTTATGCTTATTAAAGCCTTTCTAATTATATTGCTTCTTTTTCTGCTTTTCTTAAATTGTTCTTTCCTGGCACATCTTTCCTTGCCTACTTGCTCCTTTTTCCTCTTACAAATGTATCCCATGCCTTCCCTCTAATACCTTCGGTAGGCTTTTTTATTTTCTCAGTCACTTTCCAAGACTGACTGTTAAACTCTATGCATTTGCAATAATCAAAGTGCTCCCATATATTTGTCTTCTTTCACATGTAGGAAAACACACCATGCTACTGTAACTGTACAATTTTACTTGTAACTTTTAATGTATATACTTTGCAAACCATCTCTTCATGTAGTTATGTGATGTATTCACTGTGGCATCACGTATTTGTTATTACTGTCTGTTTACTAAGTGTTCTGTTGTTTCTAGTTTCCTTTGCCCAAGGTCAAGGCTGAATATAACCTTTCAGACCAATTCACTTAACCAGTTATCAAATTAAATAAATTAATAAAATAAATCAATTGTTTACAGCATATATATCCTAAAAGAAATTATTGGTGTTGATTGAATTTATCTATTATCAAAGCAGTGGTATTTGGTGTCATCTGATCATTTCTAAATGAGGATGAAGTGACAAAGTCTCATATGAGAAGACAGAGATTTACATTTTTAGAAACCACATTCTTTTGTGGTTAAAGTGAATGTGGGATTTGGAGGGAATAAACTTGAATTTTGTGATGTTTAAGGGTCACTAGTACATATCAATTTATAGTGTATATTCATTATAACAGTAGTCATCCCATGCATCAAAAGAGAGGTTATTAAAGACTCAGGGTATTAGAATCTCCAGAGAGGGTTGATTGATGTAAAGACCAACTAGGAAAATTAAAAGTTATGTTTTGTGAGAGGAAATATCTCAAGAACTTAGTGAGAATTTAGATGTTCCCCCGGATTCTCAAAAGCTTGCACGGCGTGCATGATTAGTGTAAGATGAAATTTTGCCAATATGGCGGCCGAGTGATCTATGTACACGCATGTCTGACGTGCGCGAGCGCTGTAGCACTAGTGCCGCATTTCCCCAGCCCCCGTATGCAAATCACCCCATTTGCAGGTGAAAACCATGCAAATGAGGTAAATCTGTCATCCAGGAAGCAGTGTGTGCAGGACTAGCGTAATATGCAGAAATGTACTCGGTTAGTAACCGAGTACGGTACTGCAAACTCCAAAACGGAGCTATGACAGCTCCAAATAAAGGCTGCATATCATTGAGGAAGCATGCCAATGGCCAAGTAGAAGGCCATTGGCATTGCAAACGATGCCAAATTTACAAAATACAACTCGTATGATAGGTCCTCCGATCATGGCTGTTGAAGCATAGGGCAGTGGTGCGCAAACGGGACCAGTGGGGAAATAAGAAACTAAACCTAAAAAAAAAACAGTCTAACTAAAATCAGTATTCCACCATGCAAGTCAATGGCAGGCAAAAGACAACCTGGCCAGTGAGTAGTGGCTACTAAGGGGGGAGGCACGGTGTGACACATGTAACTATGCATTAGCAGGCAGTTCTATGTAAATGAGGGGAAAGATAGTGAATCCCAGTTTTCCCCAGCATGTGAGGCAGGTCCCAACAGTGTATGAGTATGATTAGCTGAGTGCAAGACTAAGAGGTAGGTGACATCATGTGTGGGAGTGTCAGGCATACTATCAGTGGATTGGAGCCAGTGGCTCGGGGTTGCATCCAGCTTAGCACAGCAAAGCCAGGAGGTGTGTCTAAACCTGCCCAGCACGTATGACAAAGTGTAAGCGGATATTCACGCAGCACAATGGGATCTACAGGAAGATAAAGGAAGTGAACCCAGGAAATAGCAGCAGTGTGCACATTGCAGTACACCGATTGCGCGGTGCACCCCCGGGATGAATGAGAAGGGCAATGGGAAGGGAAAGCAGCAGTAGGAAGTTAATCAAGGGGTACTAGGTTCACTGCCAGGTGAAACGTATCAGAACCAGCCAATTACACAGGCAGCAGACCAGCCCAGCCCAGCCCAGAGTGCCACTATAAACTATGCAAACACCTAACCCTCCTGTTATTCCCATACCCTACACCACCAGTGTAAACAAGCAGGGAACTTGTAACACTCACAACAGCAAAATGTTAGGGGCTGCAATAGCTATCATACAACTTGTGGAAAAGGCTGAGGGTGGCGAGGATGGGAATGCTGCCAACCAACCCACAGTGAGGAGATGGAGAAGAGTGTACAGACTCAGAGTAACCTACCAAGGGCTACATGAGCTTGAGATAGTGGAGCGCTATAGGGTGGACAGGGACCTCCTACAGCAGATTGTTGAGCTGTGCTGGCCGCACCTGACACACAGAACTAACAGAGGGGAACCCATCCCAGTGGAAATGAAGGTATGTGTAGGCCTAAGAATACTAGCTACAGGTACCTTCCAAAGGCCAACTGGGGATATGATGGGGATCTCACAGGCATCAGCATCCGGGGCACTCCACCAGTTCCTGGATGCCATAGAAGCACATGTTGGTGAGCACGTATATTTCCCCCTCATCCGTAAGGCGTTGGCCAGCAGTATGTATCTCTTCCACCAAATAGCAGAATACCTGGCGGTAGTGGGTGCAATAGACTGCACGCACACATGCATCAAATTACCACCCAGTGAGCAGGGTAGGGTCTACATCAACCGCAAGGGCTTCCCCTCCATCAACTGCCAGGTCATGTGCAATGCCCAGGGCATAATACTGAATGTGTGTGGTGGCTGCCCTGGAAGTTATCACGATTCCCACATCTGGCATCTGACACAGCTGTACCAGTAATTTGCCAATGGGGGCATCCCATGCGGTCACCTAGTGGGGGATGTTGGATACGCACTAGAGCCATGGCTGATGACACCCATCAGAAAAGCACACACACCTGAACAAGAACTCCATAATGAGGCACACGCACAAACAACAATCATAATAGAGCATGTGTTTGGGATGCTCAAGTCATGGTTCTAGTGCTTGGACACATCTGGTGGAGCCTTGCAGTACTCACCAACTACATGTACCCAAATCGTGCTTGTATGTGCCATGCTACACAATATAATCCTTGCGTAAACAACTGCAGCAGGAGCAGCAAGGGGTAGGGCCATATAGCCCCCCACCAGTGCCAAGGCCTGCACAGGCACAGAATGACTCGGAGGAGGAACAACCTGAACCTGCCCTAGTAGGCAGAAGGAGGCATGCCCAGTATGCCCTGCCCCTGGCAACGAGGCAACACATAGCACATACACTGATACGGGAAGGACCCAGGGAATAGCACCTCTCTTTGACTCTCATGTACAGTAAAAGGGATGCCAAACAGTATACTACCTGTGCCTAACCCTGCGTAGGCAGTGTACTATGCGCATCCAACATAGGCAGCCCTGCAGCACCACCCGCAATACTGGGACACCCAGAAGATAAGGGACATCACACATGCCAATCGGGGGGGGGTCACATACCCAACAACAGTCACAGCCAGCAGGACAGGTATAGACAAACACAAACAAATGCCGTACTATGGCCTCTGAATGAAGGGTATGGGTGGCCCCCACTCAGGCCTACATGGACAGACTACAGCAGACCAGGTTATGGGATGTCAGTTGTGATGGCTAGGAAGTCAGAAACTAATGTGCATGCAATCAAAAGATAAGAACGGAAGTACACCGGTATGGTGTAGCCAGCACGATGGGTAAAACTACTGACTGAAATGGACTACAGGACATACCAGTACAGTCCTAGCAAATGTACAACTGTCAGGTGTGCCCCGCCACCCCACTTAGAAATACAGTAACAGTCAGGTGCACCCCCCCCCCAATCCTGTGTAGAAACATAGAAACAGTCAGGTGTACCCCCCGCTATGCAGACATGTTGCAACAGTCAATGCCAAATGATCAGTGGATACCCTGAAGACACAACATGCTACCTGTCAGTGTACAACACAAAGGTCAGCTGTGCAGTACAAACCACTGTGCATGCACCACACATGCATAACAGACAGCCTTACTGGACATACTCACACACTTAGAGAAATGAAGGCAATGTCAGTCATCCACATACTGAAAGGTCATACTGGTTATGTTCACACACTTAAACACATGAAGGCTATGTATGCAGACACCAGTGGACCAGACATATCCAGTGGTTGCAATAGTTACTGCAAGCACGTCAGTATGCACCACTCATGCCTTGCACACACAGTGGATAGGAATACAGACATATATGTAAGGACAACCCACCATAATACGCCAAAGGTAGATGGATATAGATTTGAGGAAGAGGGTGACCATGACAGGGAGCCATCCATGCCTGTCCCACCAAGCACACAGCCAAAGGGTCCTAAACACATCAGTTGCGGATGTCATACACTGCAGTTACTAGTAACCAGTACCTGTCAGCACCACAGACTATGTGGTCCACGTGCCAGCTGCACAACATGGCTGTACAAGGACATAATCAGCTAGTTGCCCTAGACACGCACCTGTGACATATGACCCTGTGTGTGGCCACCTGTGGCGTGTCACCCCTACATGGCAATTGTGTGTGTGAGTGTCTGTCACTGTTTGTGTGTGTGTCTGTCTCTCTCTGACTGTGTAGAGAGCAATGCTTTTTAGGTTACTCACACCCCTTACAAGTCGAATACCCTCCTTTGGCAAGGCTGCTGATGTCACGCAACTTGAAATACACCTCTGGGACGATCATATCCCAGTAATCTATGTAGCACGTCCCATAACATCGTATGGCCATAATGTGATTAAGGAGTTATTTGGGAGTTCTAGCCACCGACCTGCCAACTGTGTGTGTGTATGTGTGTAGAGAGCAATGCTTTTAGGTTACTCACACCCCTTACATTTCACATACCCAACTTTGGCAAGGCTGCCGATGTCACCCACTTTGAAATACTCCCCTGGGAAAACTGTAGCCCAGTAATCTCCATAGCACATGCTGTAACTGTGTACTGCTGTAGTGTGATAATGTAGTTAGGTAGGAGATCAAACCCCAGATGTGGCAAATGTGTGAGTATGTGTGTGTGTCTGTCTATCACTAACTGTAGAGAGCAATGCTTTTTAGGCTACTCACACCCCTTACAAGTTGAATACCCTCCTTTGGCAAGGCTGCTGATGTCACACAACTTGAAATGCACCTCTGGGATGATCGTAGCATGTCCCATAATATTGTATGGCCATAGTGTGATTAAGGAGTTAGATGGGAGTTCTAGCCCCCGACCTCCCAACTGTATGTGTATGCATGCATATCTGACTGTGTAGAGAGCAATGCTTTTAGGTTATCTACACCCCTTACATTTCACATACCCAACTTTGGCAAGGCTGCCAATGTCACCCACCTAGAAATACTTCCCTGGCAAAGCTGTAACCCAGTAATCTCTGTAGCACATGCTGCAACTGTGTACTGCTGTAGTGTGATAATGTAGTTAGGTAGTAGGTCAAACCCCATACATGGCAACTGTGTGTGCGTATGTGTGCTTGTCTGTCTATCACTAACTGTGTAGAAAGCAATGCTTTTTAGGCTACTCACACCCCTTATAAGTCAAATACCCTCCTTTGGCAAGGCTGCTGATGTCACACAACTTAAAATACACCTCTGGGACAATCGTAGCCCAGTAATCTCTGTAGCATGTCCCGTAACATCGTATGGCCATAGTGTGATTAAGTAGTTAGTTGGGAGTTCTAGCCCCCAACCTGCCAACTGTGTGTGTATGTATGCATGTCTGACTGTATAGAGTGCAATGCTTTTAGGTTACTCACACCCCTTACATTTCACATACCCAACTTTGGCAAGGCTGCTGATATCACCCACCTTGAAATACTCCCCTGGGAAAGCTGTAGCTCAGGAATCTCTGTGACTCATGCTGTAACTGCTGCTGTAGTGTGATAATGTAGTTAGGTAGGAGGTCAAACCCCAGATGTGGCAACTGTGCATCTGTGAGTCTATGTGTGCATGTCTGTCTGTCACTAACTGTGTAGAGAGCAATGCTTTTTAGGCTACTCACGCCCCTTACAAGTTGAATACCCTCCTTTGACAAGGCTGCTGATATCACGCAACTTGAAATACACCTCTGGGATGATCATAGCCCAGTAATCTCCATAGCACGTCCCATCACATTGTATGGCCATAGTGTAATTAAGATGTTAGTTGGGAGTTCTAGCCCCTGACCTGCCAACTCTGTGTGTATGCGTGCATGTCTGACTGCATAGAGAGCAATGCTTTTAGGTTACTCACACCCCTTACGTTTCACATACCCAACTTCGGCAAGGCTGACGAAGTCACACACCTAGACATACACCTCTGGGAAGGTTGTAGACAAGTAATCACAGTAGCACATAATGTAACTGCATACTGCTGTATTGTGAATTAGATGTGTGGTTGGGCTCCATCCCCACACATGGCAATTCCGGATGTATTGTGTGTGTCATTGTCTGTGTAGGGAGCAATGTATTTTAGGCTAGTCTCTTGCAGTCATTTCAAAGCCCTAGTTTGGCAATCCTGCTTATATCCTGCTGATGTAATACACTTTTGGGCAAGGACTACTCCAGTAATATCCGTGGTGCGTACTATAACTGCGTAGTGCTGTAGTGTAATGCACTAGTTAGGTAGGGGTTTTACTCCCAAACATGACAGGTGTGTGTGTGTGTGTGTGTGTGTGTGTGTGTGTGTGTGTGTGTGTGTGTGTGCGCGTGTGTGAGTCTGTGTTTGTAACCCGTATCTTGTGTAGAGGTGGTTGTGACTGTGTGGCCAATGTGGAGCGAGTTTTGCATATTTCTGATATGGTGGCCATACTATATATCACAATGTCCACTGTACAGGGATAACACATGTGATATGGCTGAGAGGCCAGGGTGCAGAGCCATACCCAGACATGTGACATCAAGGCCAGGCAATCACAGTTAGCAACCCCAGTATTACGCAGTGCACACTGTCATCCCATGTGTCATACACACACATGCCTAGGTAACAGCCAATATGTGAGTAGTACATTGCATATTGGCCACTGATAGTAACTATGGAGTGACAGTGGTGGGCCACAGAGGGCATGACACCCAGTCCATCTGTCCAATATGTACAAACATGCAGACAGTGCACCTCCCCCATGTTCTCCAGTGGACAACTGCACCACCTGTGGTGCCATCACCTGTGACCCACAATGGATATACCATGCCTGACAACATGCCCATATGGACAGATGCCACTGACACCAAGGAATGCTGACAGCATGCACACCATGTAGGTGCAGGGTAAAGCTGCTGGCCATTACCAGCTCCCACCACAGGTGGGCAGGACTGGCACATCTGATGATAATCTGTGTTCACAACATGGGCCGGACACTCCAGGTAAAGTTCCACATGTCACTGTACATGCATGTGGGAGGTGTGCACATCCCAGATATCGTCCATGTCATGGACAAAGGAACACAGACATGGCAAGTGATGCACAGCATTGCCCATACACAGTAGTCACCCAGGTGATCAGATGGGGGATACAATACCCACCTGTGTGGGCAAATGCAGACACTACATCCCTGAGCCACAATGCAGACCATCATCATGCGGTCTGATGCCAAGGTACACCCATCGCCTAGCTGTGGACAGCCATCTGGCACAGTCGAACACCACACACCTGTGTAGACATGTACACATGCATGTCAGTAGTGGCACCCTATGTGTTTGTGTGTGTGTTGCATGCTTCAGATGTTCACATCCACAATCCCTACAACCCCCATGGGCATACTGCAGCATGCTGTCTGATGTCAGATACCTTCCCATACCCTTTGCTCGTACAGCCCCTGTATGAACTGTGTGGTGCATGGGATACCTGCACAGTGATATTTGTGTGACAATCCCACAACCGATGAGTTGTACACCTGGCTCTGCCATGTGTGTCAATGTGTGTGTGTGTGTCCTTGTGAGAGTGTGGCTTTGTTGACACTGGCACCTCTTCATGCTGACAGGAACGTGTATGTCATCTACGTACAGCTACTGTATCTCTGTTGCAGATGTCACTCACCATCACATATATGTTCTGAGTGCTCCACAACCAGTAACCCATGTGGCGCATCCAACAATTGCAGCAAACTGTGCTAGCACTACATAGTTGTCAGGGGTTTGATACCCTGTGCTGCTAGGTGTGTGACACAACCATCCTTCAGTTTTACCCTCCCACTCCTCCCTGACATGTATTAGCCTGTGTCTGCGTCCCCCACCCCCTCTCAGGTGGACATGGAGACCTACACCTGCTTTGCTTAGGCAGCAGCATGTGTAATGTAAGTAATGCTCATGATCAGCTGATGGCTTCTGCATGAATCTCAGCCCTCCCCTAGCTGATTGCATGTGAAACAGCTGTGGTAACATCCCCATTGCCAGTTGTATGGAAACATACTCCAATACCCAGGAACATCATGGTGGTGTTTGCCCTTTTCACCCACTGTGAGCAGGAACTAGATCTGTTGTGTGCCAAACAGCATCCCAGATGGATTGCAGTGTACCTCTAATAACATACACTGTAGAAACAGTGCAACAAATGGGAGGTGGATGGGCCTGACCTGACTACAGACTGTAAGTGCCGCTATACTGCATTTGGAGTAATGTTGCTTTCACAGTGTTTGTGTGGATATGGCTGATGTACATATCTCAATAACTGCCATGTCGGTTCCATGTTGATGGGGAATCTCCATCTGCAGGGTCATCTGCAGCCTGGGCAGTGTTGTGTCTGTGGTTGCATGTGTCACCCACAGAGCATCTAGCTGTCGACTGCTGAAGGTAGTGTGAGGATTGCAGTCAGTAGATGGAGAAAGCTGTGGTAGTCACAGACGTCATATCCCTCAAAGGACATATGTTGCAACAACCCTGTAACAACAGTAAATGTATGCGATCATCATAGCAACATGTCAATATTGGCCCTGTGTGTGTGCTCCCAGCCACACCTCTGTCAACCTTTGTACATATGTCATGCATGAAGTGGTGCATATGTGATGTATACCATACTTTGTGGCATCATATCTGAAAACAAGCCACTGATATATCTGACTGCTACACATGTTATGTACAGTAGGGGTTACATTACATTACATTACATTACCTGCACATTCTGAGGATGTTTGTACAGTACTGAGGTCTGTGTACCTATGGTGAATGTCGACAGTGTGTGTAGTGTAGATATGTACCTTAGCCTGTGTACAGACTGTGGTAGATGACACTGTATGGTACTGTAACTGTAATGGTGTACATGTTTGAAAGGCCATAAACACACATGTCCCATACCACAGATAGTCACCAGACCAAACTGTGTAGCAGGCCAGTATATGTAGGGCAGTCTGTGAGTGGCACATATGAGGATGGTGTCGAACACATAGTCCATATACTGTAATACCATGCTAGCTAACCATATGTAGCTGTGGCTGTGTTCACATTGGTTGTGGATATGCACTGTCACACAGGTGTATCCTACCCTGTGCTGTGACATGCCTGTGGTGCCTGCTTTATATGCAGGTACATGTGCATTCCCTCTTGGGAGGTGTAGGCCAGTGTTGAGCCAGTCTGCCTGCAGCCTGCACAGTGCATTGTGACATGCCTAGCAGCTGAGTATACCTACCCAGTGGGATGTCATGTGCAGATAATAGCCAGATTTCCCACTGCCAGACCTCCCCTAACAGTCATGTATGTCAGACAGGGCAGTGGGATGCAGTGTAGATGTATGTCAATACCTATTGTGCAGTATGTGGCCATGGCACCCCTGTATCAGCAGTCATACTATTACAGGCCAGGCAGGGGTGTGTGAATGCATGACCTATGGTGGACATTATATACCAGTTGTTATGTGTTATACCAATCTACATGGCCATCCACATCCATATTGTCAGGCATGGTACACATGCGTAGCACTAAGGGCTTATGTGTATACCTCTGGACTGTACAGACTGTGTCAGACCCCCACATATATTGGCCAATATCTCTGCTGCAGTCCACAGTGGCATTACATGGTAGCAGAGGTACTGTACACTGATGTCCTTTGGATGTCATTCAGTAATCAATGACACACATGTTATGAGCAGATGTGATCTGCCACACACACCATGTCTATGAAGACAATCCCAATGACAGTAGCAATAGTCTACTTATATACCTGCTAGAGATACCTGACATCCCCTGCAACTATGAAATTGGGAACATACAGGCTGGGGTTGGCTTACACTTCAGGTCCAGGAACTGTGGTGGGAATATATGCACATGCACATATCCAGATAGCCAGATATATGGTTACACATGTGTACTACACCCATTTAACACTGCCATGGCAACCACCCACTACTGATCCCCACATCATGTGTGCGCGGTCCCATTACATCTCCTGTGTGATGGGCATCCATCCTGTGTGTGGACAGCAGTGCTACTGACAGCATGCAGCAATACCCCATACAGTAGAACTGGCACACTTAGGGCAGCCACATATTTGTAGGAGGGTCAGGAAGTACAGACAGACTGCAAGTGGAGTTGTGTTATGCTTTGTACAGTACTGGTGTAACAGGGTGTGGGTGTACATACTAGTTTGCCATGGAATGCAGTCCGTTTGCATAGCACACAACTGTGGGCCTACCCTCATGCCAGCCGGAGTTGTGCCTATCATGTCTTGTCTGTCCACCACACAGGTCTTGTGTCAGATAATACACTGGCAGTGTATGTGTTGCGTGTTACTGGTACATGGCTACATCCATGGCCATCCATACCAGCATTTCCCTGCCTAAGGGTATGTTACAGACTATCCTGTAACACCTGTATCTTGTGTAGTGTATGGCAATAGTTGTCCACATATGTGCCTGTATTCCAGCTTCTGTCCATCACCTACATACCAAGCTGTGCACATATGTCATGTTGTTGGTGGTTGATCCATAGTGGACTGGGAGTGTAACACACTGCTATGTCTGCCATCAGTCCACTGCCATTGTAACCCCCACACATATGGTGTGGCTGGGTCCATATATGTGTGGGCGCCACCTACACAATACATATGTGCCCTCATGCACTGCAGAGCCCAGTGTATGTAACAGTGGTATATGGCCCTGTATTATTGAGTCTAGGGGGGAGCACCAGAAAAGACCTAGGCTGCTACAAAATGTAGGGGTATCAGGGCTGAGCTGCCTTAAGGTATCTAGATGTACAGTACCATATACTTCACCTATATACACATTATTGACATGGATCTGGGTACTGCAGGACTACTGCCCCCTGCCATACAAACTGTTCTGTGTGTTGGTGTGCTCATGATGGTTTCAGTTATGTCATGTTATGTAGCAGTTACAACCCATATGGTCATAAGACGTCTATACCACCTACTGTGTTTGTACAGTGTGTAGATAGAGGCTGCTGAACTACACACCTGGAGTACATACTGTAGATTATTAGGTATCCTGTGGCCCAGTGTATCTTTCCTATTGTACAATGTGAATGGCTTGGCCTGGACAGCAACAGTTGTGAACCTTTCCAGCCTACTGTATGAGTGTAACTGGTTCACTGTAGCATCACTCCATTGATATAGTTGTCAGTGTCTGGACAGCTATATGGCATGGCATGTAGAACTGTAATAGTACACGATGACAGGTTATCATGTCTGCAGACCTGTGGGTGCTGTTTCACCTATGACCTCTCTGTGGGTGTATGTTACAGGCAACGATTGTCATTTGTATGGGTGGCACATACAGTGTCCAGTCGTTCAGGGGTCAACTGGAGGCATAGTGGCTGTTACATATTGTGTGCACCTACCACTTATGTATCGTACTGTACATATAACTGCGTGTGTATGTGTTGTCACATGTATATGTGCATATACATATTATATATATATATATATATATATATATATATATATATATATATATAGATAGATATATAAAATTATAAATATGTATACCTGTATCTGCATATCTGTGTCTGTGTATCTGAAGCCTGGTAATGTTGATGTCTTCCACATAATACATTCCCCATGGGAGCCAGACTGTACTGCATGATATGACCAATAACAGCCTGAAATCATACAGGTGGGATGTAGTACAGGTAACATCATGTGCCCAAGTTGTCACTGGCCCTGGTTATGGGATCTCCAACACTTGGTAGTGTATTGCAGGGTGGACGTGTTTGGCTGGGGGATGCCTATTTGTATGACTCGTATAGTGTGTGGTGCCTCTCAACCCCATTAACGTAACATGTAGCCTGTTCCACTCCACCCCCTAACAGCTACATGTGCCTTGCAGTACCAGCACAACAGTGTTGCACCAATGGGTCAGTAGGCATGGGAATCCCATTGAGGTCTGCCACGTGTGTGTATATGTGCATGTGTGCATATCTGTGGGGCACACCGGTCCGAGTCCACATACTCCTATTACAATATACATTGCCACATAGTAGTACAGATATTGTTGTTGTCGCTCATAGGTGTGGCAATGCAATGCAACACCCTACTATGCATGTGGTGTGTGCATCACACGCATATTCCTGTGGTACCAGTGTTGTGATATGCGGATCCGCGGTGGTGGTGCTGCGGTAGCATTGTCCCTTCATAGTAAGATGCTGTCCGGTTTGATTCTCAGCTAGAGCGTCTTCTGTGTGGAGACATGCGTGAATGGGCATGCCTTCGTTGAAGGTTGAGCATCAGGGCTGGTAACTCGGCATGTAAAAATCAAATACCAATCATTAGCAGACCGAAGTTCCACTGTGGCAACCCCTAACCGGGAAAAGCCGAAAGACACAAACTAACCACTGTCGTGATATGCAATGGGTTGTTTTTGCGTTGTGGCCAATGTGTGTTAGTGGGTATGTCAGAGTATCAAGATGGGTTCTAGTGTGTACAATATCCAGTGGGGGATGTGGGTGCTATGTACACTGTCTTTACACCATGGTACACCTGGTATATGGCCCACATACCACTCTCAGGTGGCCAATGTCACCATCATCCATACAGGTAGCAGATAACAGGATATGGCCCAGTTACACATGTGCTGTGTGCAGCCTACCTGTAACACATTGGACACATGGACTAGTTAGTTAAAAATTATTCAACCACGTCTCTAAGATGTGTGTCTACCTGTTATGTGTCGGTCAATGTGTATATCATGGTATGACACACTATGTATTCACAATATACAAACATTACATCCCCCATTACCATATTGTACATGTCAGTGGATGGTCTGCATGTAGCACGTAACCTGGTATACACCTCACTCTACTGATGGTGTCATGTGTGCAATGACAGCCACACAGTTCAGTAGCACTACATACCCGGGTTGGGGTCTAGACACAGTGTCGCCAGGTCAGGATGCATGTGTATGTGGATGGGTTGACATAAGGGTGCAGATTATACCTGTACCAGCAGGCCACTGGTCACGTTTGCATGGCCAGTAACTGTTATACATACCTGTGGCATGTGTACAACTGTACACCACATATGTCACGGCCATGGTGTCACCACACTGACAAACCCCTGTGGAATATGACTGTGGACCATCCTCCTGCTGACACATGTATGCCTACAGGGCAAATAGATGACAGTATGGGGATATCAATTGGTGTTACCAACAGCTGAGATGCATCAGAGCTGCATGGCTACATTACCTAACATGTGTGCAGTACACATTACCCCTTACTACTTTCTACACTGCAGTACATTGCGGCATTCTATCACAGTCACAGTGTGCATCAGAACCATGTTAGTTTGTCCCTGCATCAATGTTATGGATGGCAGGGATGTGGCACAGGTATCATCATATGCACAGGGTGTGTGAATGTCATCTTAGCTGCGTGGCTACACTACCTGACATGTATGCAGTACACATTACCTCTGAATACATTCTACACTGCAGTACATTGCGGCACTCTATCACAGTCACCGTGTGCATCAAAACCATGTTAGCCTGTCTTTGCATCGATATTATGGATAGCAGGGATGTGGCACAGGTATCATCATATGCGCAGGGTGCGTGAATGTCATCTTAGCTGCATGGCTACACTACCTGACATGTATGCAGCACACATTACCCCTGACTACATTCTACACTGCGGTACATTACGCCCCCCATTACAGTCACCATGTGCATCAGAACCATGTTATCCTGTCCCTGCATCGATGTTATGGATGACAGGGATGTGGCACAGGTATCATCAAATGCATAGGGTGTGTTGCAGGTGTGCCAGAGGCCAAGGGTGGTCCAAACATGTGTCACCATGGGTGCGGGTGAGGGTTGTGGTTTCTTGATTTGGGAGTGGTGATGTGGTGTGTGTCGGTATGGGGTCACCCTAGGTGTGGTTGCATAGTGTGTGGGTATGCATGCACACAGTACTGCCATGTGGCTGCCCTATATGGGTAAGGTTGGACAGCTGCAGACCATACCTGGCAGGGTGTGCAGTTCAGTGCCTCTGGCCATGGACATGCTGACTGTGCCTGCCAGGGGTTCCATGGGCACGTGCAGGTACAGACCTTGAGTGCTACTCTCCCCTGATGATAACATATGTCCACTGGAACCATGTCCTGCCTGGGCCTGGCCAGGGCCACATGCATGTGGCCTACTGGCCTACTGTGGTGTGGTGTGAACAGCGGCCCCTGTGGTGTGCTGGGGCTGGTACTGCCTCTACGGGAGCGGCTGTGCATCCTGGCACATCCACGTTGACAGCCAGCTGCTGATGTCTCTGGCCTATGTCCACGTGGCTGTCACACAACTCCCATCACACGTTCTAGCACAGACATACCACAATTGAGGAGGCCAACCATCTCATCCCACCATCTATCCATGACCTTGGTATATTCACGGAAGGCAACAGAGAGTTCATGGAGGTTGCCACTTACAGCTGCAAAAGCAGACCTCTGCAGCCTCAGGACCTGTCTGGAGTGCATTTTCATACATGCCTGTGCCTCCATTATGGCCTGAAACATGCTCCTGGTGATACCAGTTGTAGCGCCTCTGCCAGGGGCAGGATGAGATGCGGTCCTCCCATGAGCACCATGGTACATCTGCCTATGTGTTGGCCTTCCGGACATCTGGCTATGCCAACTGTGACCTGACACAGTTGGCATGGACACCACACTTTCCTGGTCATTGCCAGCAAGCACCATCTATCCCTCTGCTATGGCCACATGTGATGGGGTTTGTGGGGACACTGTAACTATGTGCATGCTTGGGGTGGCTAGGAGGGTGATGACACATGTTGGTGCAGTGTCGGCCTCTGACAACCCCACCTGTGCCTCACCTGTACCTTCATCATCATCGGTGTCTGTAGGGACACTTACCTCAGTATGCATGCAGGAGGGACCCTGATCCACCTCGCCACCTGTGGGGGAAACAAATACACATGTTAAGACCTGTACAGCAGTGCATAGCAGTACACACACTCACACTGACAGCCACCTTACTACCTCACCTTCCTCGAGTTTGCAGACAGTCCCACAGTCAGTTACATATGTTCCCCTTCCTGCATGGCATTTGCTAATATACATGCATCACTACAGCCCATTAACATATCATCCTTCTCCATGCCTGCACATGTAGTTACCACACCTGACCTGTTACTCCATCGCCTCCCTGACCTGGGTGGAGTAGGTTGTACATGGCCTCACTGCTGTCACCATGTTTTACCCTATGTATGGGCAGTAATGGTGTACGAGACCCCTATATGATTGGGGCTGCTATGTTCACTACATATGTCACACACCAGATCCTCATACTACAGTTTTGCTTAGTCCATGCCATATCTGCTGCACAAGCGACCCATCATGCGGACAACAGTACTACCTGGATACACTCACTGATGTGCTGTTTGTAATTTCCCATTGCATTTGTAGTGCTACATATGTGGGTAGCCTGTTACCTATCTGCTGCTGGCAATATGATGTGTATACCTGGTATGGACTGCACCTCCCAATGCATGCTCCATGCTACAGACCTTGTTATGCTATCAGCTGTCCTGTGTTCACATACCTGAAAGGTTGTCCTGGTGTCCCATGTCTCACTCCATGTACAGCACAATCCCATGGGGAAGTACCACCATGTGGTCAATCCCACTATCACCTGTACATACATGGACACACACACACACACACACACACACACACACACACACACACACACACACACACACACACACACACACACACACACATCTGACATGCATCATCCACACTCCACTAGATTGCACTTATGAGCAAAAACGAGTCACACACACACACACACACACACACACACACACACACACACACACACACACACACACACACACACACACACACACACACACACACACACACACTCCTACATGTGGAGTTGCACAACATTTGTACACACAGTCCTCCCATTAGCCTTCTGTCAACATGCATTACATATGGAGCTCAACAGCATGCAGTGCAACTATAGTGGCATCATGCTAGTGGCAGTACACATGTGTGTGAGGCATGGGCTTTGTTGATAGGTGATGGCCCCTCCCCGTGTTGACACTGCACCTATGTATGTACAAAGTGTTACTGTGGACCTGTTCCGCACCCTGCCTTGTACTGTGCACCATACCTCGCAGGTGTAGAAACCATTGGTGCATCTGTAGTACTGTGTCAGTTATGTCAGCTCAAATGCTCACAGCCCCTGTGTGTTGTAGCAACACATAACTGGGATGATATGTGAACAGCTATCAGTTGTGGATGCCTGATGTCTGTGTTACAGATCACAACATCAGCAGTGCATGTATGACCAGTACATGACTATATCACTGACAACCAGCAGACCTTACCATGGCTGTGGGGGGCACCCTACACATGTCCCAGACCTCTGCATGGTTGCAAGGTCTTCTCATGTGCACATCCCTTGGAGTGCACACACTGCTGTCACAAGTGCTGTGGGGTCAAGGTTATGTCTGCAATGTTTACTTAACCTGATTGTGTGTAGCTGCAGTGATGGTGGTGTTGAGTCACACATGTCCCTACTGTAGGCTGTGTGTCTTGCCACATGTCACATCCCTGTGGACACATTGCACATTGATAGGATGTTAGTTAACTTGCATGTGTCTGTTGTACACTTCCGATACCCCAGCATGGTCTCTACTGTGATGCAGTGCATTTCTCAGCAACAAAATATGAATGTGCACAGCATGCAGTATGGGTAGGTGTGTTAGACGTGTGCATGGGGGATAGCCCATAGCTATTACATGCCCAGTTTTTATCATCATGCATGAACACGAACCATACTCACCGGCTACGGGCTGCTGCTGTGGTGGTATCCTGGAGGGACCTACATAGGCATGCAAGAAAGCTGATGTCAGTGGCCACAGCTGTGGCATTCATAACAGGTGAGTGCAGCATTATGTTACATCAACAGTAGAATTACACAATATTACAGCTTATACACAACAGTTCATTACTACTACACAGCAGCAGACTATGTATATGACATCTCAGTTTTGCATGATGTACCTGTACAGATGCAGATGCATACACACAAGTGGTGTACTGATGTGTCCTGGGGCCTTACCTGCATGCTACTCAGCTGGTGTGTCATTGGCACCCACCTCCAAGATGTGTCCTGCCAGGTGTTGATGTTGTGGGCAGACAGGTGCCACTAGGCTGCTGAGGATCTCCTCCACATGGGTGAGTGGTGGATGGGCGGGTTGCCCCCCCTGTTGCAAGGTGGTCCCCCCTTATGGCAGCTGCATGCCGACGTACATGGCAAAGCAGGTCAGTGCAATGATGCTGGACCTGCTCATAGCTGCAGTTCTACAGTCCGACATCATTGACCCTGTGGACTAGGTCATTCCACAGGGTGGTCCTCTCCTGCTGGTCATGGGCTGTCCAGCCAAAAAGAAGTATGTAGTGCTGTACCAGGTGGTACAGCACTACATACCACCTAGTACAGCACTATGTACTGTACCAGGTGGTCGATGATGATAGCCGTTTCAGCGGCGCTGTATGCGGGAAGGCAACTATGCGACATGATTCCTGGAAGACATAAGGATGGAAACAGGTCTAAGCCACCCATACAGCAGGGTTACCATAGTTCTTAATACACATATATGTCTCCCCCCACCATATCAGCAACAAAAACACGTTCACAGAACGCAATTGTTATGTCAGTTGCTTACCTACCATTGGGACATATGTTCATATGTTGTACCAAGCTTTGTGCTATGTGTATGTGCCACGCTTTGAGCTATGTGTTTGTAGCCATGCTCCCTGTGGGGACACTTATCTTTGCTGGCCTGTTACAGAGTATTTCACCTGCATGCCATTGTCAGTGCCACTATATATATATATATATATATATATATATATATATATATATATATGTATATATATATGTGTGTGTGTGTATAAATATACATCTATGTACATATATGTGTAGATGTATGTTGTGGATATACCTATGGCTATATGAGTGTCTGTGTCTGTACACATACACGTCACTTTCCATATCACACAGATATGTGGAGTGCATACAGACATCCGGTCCGAATTCTGTAACCATCTTTCATTCACAGCTGCATTGTTCTGCCTTGCTGCAACACAGACAGGTGCCATATGTGAACACAGCCTAACATTAGGGTGGTAACGATGGTGTGGGAGTGCTGGTATGCTCATTACACACCTATGGCATTTGTGCATGCTACATTACACATTCACATGACTGTCCTGCAAGTGGTGTGCTCTGACACTCATGTGTCTATCATGATGGCAGTACATTCACCAACAGCTACTGTCCACACTAACATAACATACACAGATATTATGGCTGACATCTTTGTCATTCATTGCTGCTCTGCACAGTTTGTGGGTATGTCCCACTGCTAACAGGGAGAGGCAGTATAGTCCAGAGCAGTTGTTCAGCGGGGCATCATTACAAGGACAACTACAGATGGCACATATCAAACATTCTACATCATAAATCCTAATAATCTATACCACATGCTACATTACATTACATACAGTTATGTTTTACATACCTTTCAGTGTTTGAATGGGTGTGAAGCCTTCCTGGTTGTGGTCTGTAGTTATTTGTTCCCCACTGTGTGAGTTCTGTTTTATATGTTTGTTTTTGCTTTCCTTTTCTTTCTTTCTTATGCAAAAGTTGCTGACTGCATACAGCCTGCTGTGTACTGATTCTGTTAACCATCGTCATGGCAACTCAGTACTATAAATTGCTTACTCATTTGGACATTGTCCCTTCACCTTTCCAGTATAGAGAACATCCTTCTTGTATGTGGGAAACAGTTTTATAGACAGCAGGTTGCAGTATCTATTACAGTGGGGCTTGCAGACACAGGACAACTACACAATCTTAAGAGGTTCCAGACCTACAGACAGAGTGAGTAGTGTTGTCATGTGCTTTGTATATTGCTGGTCTTGCAGTGTTTGCGTGTACATAGTAGTTTAGGATAGAATGCAGTCTGTATGCATAGCTCTCAACAGTGGGCCTGTCCATATGATGGCCAGTGGATTGTCTGTTTGCTTTTGCCTGTGCACCACACAGGGCTTGCCCTAGATATATCCCCAGCAATCTGTCTGTTGCATGCTATCAGTACATGGCTACTTCCAGTTGTGTTCCTGATGTGTTATTCCTGCATAAGGGTATGTTGCAATGAATCCTGTAACACTAGCAATGTGCAGGGTGTGTGACAGCAATATTACGAGTATGGCCCTGTGTTCCTGCCTCTGTCCTCCACATATATGGCTGGCTTTGTCCTGCTGTGATATGGTTAGGGGTTGTTCATTATTGGCCTATCATAATATACTGCTAGCATTCCTGCTATCATCCCTGTCATATCGTGGTCTCCCCACTACATTTGTTGGTCAGAGTCCATACATGTGACAGATACATAGACATTATCACAGGTATGTCCCCCTAGGCCTTGACTACGGGGTGTGACTGTCGGCTTCTGAATTACATCTGTTATTGTTTATTGTTACCTATCTTGATGGCGAATCCTTTGTCCACAGTTGTATGAATTGACAGGCCTGGCCAGGACAGCATTGTATGCTATATATCCGCACTGTCTGTATCTACTTTTCTGTGTGGGCCTTGCATTCCTCACTCATTAAATAAGTGCAGATCCATGTGCTGTCAGTAATGGCATACATTACTGTAAAATACACCATTAAAGGTTGTCTGTGTATACATATCTGTGTGTCATCTCATGTCCTTTGAATAGTGAGTGGGCTATGTGTAATTCAGTACTCCTGTGCAGGTGTAAATGTCATTTAGTAGGTTATACAGCAAAACGATGTTGTTATACCGATTTCACATGGAAAAAAGAATGTGCTGCAGTGGGACTTGAACCAAGAATGCATGCACGGTAGGCAGATGCTCTGACCACTACACTATTGCAGTTCTGCGTAATTTGCATATTTCTACCTTAATGTCATACCCATGCTCCCTTTCCCTGGCCCCCCAGCTCTACGTACACAGCATCCATCCATTCTGCAGTTGCTAGCCCTGCCATACCACACCTCCACACATTTCCCTCTCTGCACGTCTCGGTACTCCTCCATATTACTGTCTCAATGCAACCTTCTGCAGGCTCTTCATCTGTTTAGTCCACATACATTCAAGCCTTCCCTTCATCCACCTCCGATACTGGTGGGAACATCATTGTGACCCATAAAGTCTGGTGCGTCCCGGCAGGACTGACCTGTTGTTGTGTCATGAGTACACTTTCCTGGTCTACACTGTTTCTCCCATTGGTAGCATCCTGCCAGGGTTTTGAGAAGCAGCAGTTTGTGCACACACCAGATCAGCCTCATCTCCCACTTCCATGGATGAAACACGCCCCCCACGCCGTGCCCCATTTTCCATTCCTCTCTTCAGTATTATACAAGACTACTGTTCTCACAGTATGCGTGGACAGGGACTGTTCATTGTTATTCATAGACTGTTCAGAATACTGTGACTGAGCACTGTGCACATGTTTGCTGGAATTAATGTACATTGTTACATGCATTTCCTATGCTGTTGACTGACTGCGCCGGATGATATGTTTGTGATAACAGCAGCTTCATGGTAACTCACTTGGACTATAGTATGCAGGGGGGGGGGCTGGGAGTGCTGATTATGTTGTTACTGGCCACAACGAGGGCTGTGGGCTACAGCGTGCCTAAAGCACTATGAGGGTAGTGTAGGTGGGTATGCGCTGGTGTGCGCTAGGCTCAGACTTGCTGACCTCCGGTTAAGGCGTCTTACACTGGGTTGGCCTCCACATTGCTTAACCAGTGTGACCACTGCTTACTGCCACCCAAACAGGCGTACTCCCACTTGCTGCCGCATACCCCAGTGCTACTTCATGTACATGTCAGTATTATACATGCTTAAGTCAGGTGTACATGTCAGGTATGACTGTTCACGAAGGTCAGTGTAAGGTTAAGTGGGATGCCAGTTTAGCATTTCTGGATAGGTTACATTCAGGTATTCGGGTTAGGTTTAGTTATGCCATACCTGTGTTATAGAGTAGATGTGAATAGTGGAGGTGTAGGTGGGTAGGTGGAGGGGGGACATTTTAACTGTATAGTAGGCCATTCGACTGATTGATGGGGGAGCAGTAGTCCAGGTTTGCAGGGTGTTGGGATATGTATGCGAGGCAGGATAGGAAGTGTCAGTGTCAGTAGTTGATGTAGGGGTATGGAGTGTTGGGGGGTGGTGGACTTCATCAGATGGTAAGCAGGTGGTGATCCAAGTGTGCTTGGGTTTTCCCTTCATGTGTTATTTACATGTGTAGTCTGCGACAGCTGCAGTAATACACCTGGGTTGTGGGTTCCAGTTTCTGCCAATATAGTTGTGTGGAGGATGTCACCTACTTGTGACTGTGAACATTACTATGAATGCAACAGGGGTCGATAGGTAAGTGGTGTTATTGGGCCACACAAAGGGGCTGATAGTAGGGGACATGTCCATGGATGGGCAGGATGGCTGACAGGAAGGTCCACAGCTGGCCATTTCTTCTACAGTGTCAGCTGTGTCTATAACTTGCATTTGGGGGTAGGTCTGGACACTCACACCCCTGGGTGGGGGTGGGGACAGCAATAATACCTTGTGATGCCAATTAGTTCAGCTTACATGCCTACAGTGGGGTGTTGTGACCATGTGTTCTTTCGTGTCATTTAGTGGGTTTGCAACGACACTGCGACCATGTGTTCTTTGGTGTCATTTAGAGGGTTTGCAATGACACATCTGGTTATTCCACCCATTGCCCTGTAAACTAGACATTGCTGCTGTGGGACTCATACCAGGCGTGGCTGCTCGTTAGGTGTCTGGTCTGCCCAATGTATGCTATTGCTTACATCCCTGAGGCGGTCCACATAGAACCACTCCAGCCAACACCTGTATGCCTAGGCCCATAATTACATACCCATAGTTCTCCACCCGCACCTCCTCTTTGGCACTCTTCCTTACTCCTGGTGCAGGTCGGGTCTGGCAACACCAGTACACACTACCCACTCCCTACTTCTCAGGACCCATCACGTATGTTGTCTTGCCCCATGCATCATCAGGCTTCCCTAACCTTGTAGTCCAAGAACACGCATGCCCTGCCATTAGACATCTGTGTAATGGCTGGAAACCCGAAAAGCATAGAATTTTTGGTTGTCCCACAAGGGACATTCTAGTCTTTGTTTCAAGATTAGACTTGGCAGGTCTCTCCCACTGGTAGTATCCTGCCTGTAGTCTGGTAAGCAGTGGTTTGTTTACTTTTATTGTGTGTTTGTATGTTTCACCAGTCTAGCTGGGGAGGGGGGGGGTTGATGCTACGTGTTAGATGTTTGTTGATTGGACCCCTCACCACCATTGGCACGGCCTGTGAACATCTGTAATTCTTAACTGCTGTATCATATCCTAGCTATATATATGTGTATATTTACACACACACACACACACACATATATATATATATATATATATATATATATATATATATATATATATGTATGTATATACATATATATATATATATATATATATATATATATATATATATATATATATATATATATATATATCTAACACATATGGTTGTATGGGTGTCTGCATATGTATATATCTATATGTGGGTATTTATATAAATATCTGTCTATGTATGTATACACTTGTACTACAGAGAGGGAGGGGTATACCTCCATGTAGTTATGAATATATATACACACACACATACCTCTACATATTTACATCTACATCTGGTTATGCCATTCTTTGCCATGTAAAATAGACTGTGCTGCAGTGGGACTCGTAGCGGGAGTGGCTGCTCGTTGGGTGGCGGCTCTGCCCAATGAACACTATTGCTTACATCCCTGGGGCAGTCCGAATAAACCCACTCCAGCAAACACCTGCATGCCTAGACCCATAATTACATACCCATAGTTCCCCCACCAGCACCTCCTCTACAGCACTCATCCTTACTCTGGGTGCAGGTAGGGTCTAAACACACCACTACACATTGCCCACTCTCCACTTCACAGGACCCATCTTGTACGTTGTCTCGACCCATGGGTCATCAGGCTTTCCCACCCTTGTAGTCCGAGTATGTACATGCCCCGCCTTGACAGGTCATCGCATGGGCTTCCTCCTATAACAAGACAATTTTTCAGGTGTCCTGCAGGGGACGCTCCTGTCTCTGTTCCAAGATTAGACTTCTCGGGTCCACTGTCCCCCCCCCCCAGTTGTATCCTACCTGTGGTCTGGGGAGCAGTGGATTGTTTATATTGTTTGTGGGTTTGTTTGTATGTTTCCCCTGTCTGGCTGGGGGGGGGGTGCATGTTACGTGTTACACGTTTGTTGCTTGGGCCCCTCACCTCCATTGGCATGGCCTGTGAACATATGTCATTCTTAAGTGCTGCATCTTATCATAGCTATATATCTGTGTATATCTACACACCATGCACACACACACACACACACACACACACACACACACACACACACACACACACACGCACGCACGCACACACACACACACACACACACACACACACACACACACACACACACACACACACACACACATATAGAGATATAACAACATGTGGATGCATGGGTGTCTGCATATGTATATATGTATATGTTGGTATTTATTTATATGTCTATCTATGTATGTATACATTTGTACTACAGAGAGGGGAGGTATATATCTATATAGTTATGGGTATTTATGCAAACACATATACCTCTAAATATTTAGATACATATCCTGTAATGTTGACTGGTATTGCTGGATACTGTGTTTCGTGTGCATACCGGCCAAGCTTGTGTGCCATGTATGCTTTGTGATACCTACAACTAAATCCGTTAGTGTACACAGAGTCACACGTGACATCTATTGTTAGTACCAGGGATACATTCATCCCATGCGGGACAACCCACACTTTGGGTATTCGGCTTTCGTCTACACCCAGGGCTACACAGGCACCCCTGGCTATGCGCATGGTGTACGGCGTGTGCCACACCTAGGATACTTGGGTCGGAACATCATACGAGATGGGTCCCAAGGGGGGTGGGGGGGCAATGTGTGTTGGTGTGGTAGCTACAGGCCAGTAACCATGGTAGGGATGGTGGCTGCATGTGTGCTGCGGGTGGGGGGAAGCAGAACTGTGGGTTATGCATGTATGGGTTGGGGATGGCCTGGGTTGGATGGGCCTGTATTGCTTGGCCCGCCCAGTGGGTGGGGGAGAGGGGTATGTGATATCAACATGTGACACACAACAGAGGGCTAATTTAATTCCCTAGTTCAATGACAGATGTACAATACTATGAGCTTGGTAGTGTATTGCAGGGCGGGTGTGTTTGGCTAGGCGGGAGGTATGCAAATTCGTACGTGACGTATATTGTTTGGGGCCTCTCAGGCCCATTGACGGTGCATGTGGACATATATGTTTTTGTTCATCTAACATTGGTATCTACAGATGTCTGGCCATATATACCTCTGTGGGTATATATATATTTGCTTATATATTTCTAACTATGTTAGCATATACCTACGGAGACATATATCTGCGTACATATGTCACTTGATGTGTATATGTGGATATATAGATTACATAAATATGTGTAGTTGTCAGCATTTGCATGTGTATCTGTTCATATATTTGTATATATATGTATATATCTCTGGATATATATATATATGTATATATATATATATATATATATATATATATATATATATATATATATATGTGTGTGTGTGTGTGTGTGTGTGTGTGTGAGTGTGTGTGTGACTACATCTATAGATATGTTGGATCCATTTAGATAGTGATATATTTGCACACACATGCCCATCTAGCTGTTGGTATGCATTTTCTGTACAGTTGCATGACTGGGCTGGGGTTATGTTTCTGACAACATACAATTTCTGCATATCTGGCATGGCTTAGTGGTAAATCGTTTTGTGTATGGTGTGCATGGTCCTGGGTTCCGGCCTTGCAGAAGCTGTTTGTTTTGTTGCTGGGCAGAACAATGGCCATTGGATATGGTGTGCTTAAGGCACTTTCAAGTGGGTGTAAGCGGGTTTGCACAGAGGTAAGCACTGCTGGCTTCCGGTCACAGTGTCCTGCACCCAGTTAGCTTCTCCTTTGCTTAATCTGTGTCGGCGGTGCTTCACCCCATGCAAACGGATTTGCACATGCTTACTGGTGCTTACATATGCTTACTACTGCTTATCTGTGCTTACGCCTGCTTACTGCTGACTTCTTCATTATGGTACTGACTCTTCACATGTGCATTTAATGCAGTACTCCAGTTCACATTTAAATGTTATTTAGCAGGTTGTACAGCAGTAAAATGTAAATAAATGTTTGTATACAGATTTCACATGGATAATGGTATGTGCTGCAGTGGGACTCGAACCGGGAATGCCTGCTCATTAGGCAGATGCTCTGACCACTACACTATTGTTGTGCTGCTTCATTTACATATATCTTCCTTGTTATCCTCTTCAGCCTTTTTTTAGCCGTAGCTAAGCGATGGGCACACCTGCGCACCTACGGTTAGCTGTACGCAGAGTTTTAAAAATAAATAAAGGGGTTACTTCTTTTTATTTTTATGTCCTGTTGCTGTTGTACACATGGGGGGCTGTTGGTGGGGATATGCGGACACCTATGAGCGGTCTCACTCATTTATTTACACTTTTGACTGTTCTACTTTGCAGGGGCATGTTTATTCTGGAAGCTATGCTCTCAGACATGTCCCCTGAACTCGTCCACGCTCTGTGTCAGATTAGGAGTTCAGGCAGCGTGCCTTCATTAATATGCATGGCGCACTGCTGTCCTCCTCCTAAACTTCCGCTTCCGTGTAGGACTAGACTAGTCCTGCACAGAAGATTAGTAAATCCGGGGGAAAGTGCTTCAAATAAGAAATGATAAATAAGGACCCTTAATATGTATGGGCCTGGAACACATAACAAGAGAACAAATCTACAGGTCCCGATATAGTGGCCGATGCACACAACAGATTTTTTAATTATGTGGTCTTACATTATTCTTTAGACACTAAGGACACCAAAAGAATTGTGTGTAAAAATTGTAATATTTTAGATGGTATTGATGTTTCCCGTGTTAAATTACTGGAACCTCCAAATTTTATAAATAAGAATAATATAAAAAAATTTTTGGAAAGACCAACAGCACACAGAAAACAATCGACTTACAGTACATTTAGATATGTTAGCTGTAAGCAATGTTCTTTTATTGATACTGATGAAGATGGTGAGGTTTTGAATAATTGCAAAACAGACAAGACTGTGTAATTGGCAAGATGCTGTTCTTGTACTGCTTTCTATAAATGGAAAAATGGCAATGCTCTGAATAGAAGAATTTATCAACACATTTAAAGTATCTGTAAAAAAAAGATGACAAAAGCACATTAGCAAGGCATTCCTTATTGTGTGATGATTTTATTCAATTCAAGTTTTTGGTTTTGGAGAAAATTAATTTTACGATATATGGTGGTAATTAAAACAATTTACTACATAGGGAAATGATTTGGCAGCTCAGAATGGATCCATCAACTCCGCCAGGACTTAATGATACAATATCCACAACTAGCAAATTAAAAATGTGCTTTAAATATATGTGTCAATTTATTTTCAGTTCTTTTGGCTGAAAGCATTTTTCATTTACCTCGTAATATACTTTGGCATGTCTGTGAATTTAAAATATTAATGGTAACTATTTTAGGGCATGGATAGAATGTTATTTAAATAATGATTGAAACTATCAAGCATGATTCTGATGAAGTCCCAAATGTAGATGAAAGCACTTAATCAGTATGATACATTGTTGTAAACTATTTCAATTTTACTAGTGATTTTACATTAAAGTTTTACTTTGGTATTCTCATGAGCTGTGAGTTGGTCGTCTTTGCTGGGTTTAAATGGGAGGGCAGGCCACATCAATGATAATGGGGGGGGGGTAAAACCTTGACTACAACCTATTCAAATTAGGTTCAACTACTGTCTTGGGTGCTTGGAAATGCAACCCAAATGGATGGGTGTGTCTATCCTTGGAGAATGGCTTGGATCTGCCTGCAACCAAAAACACCCTTGGTTGATGCTAGGGATATGTCTTCCTGATTGTTAGGTTAGTTACATCTAGAAAAGTAATGGCAGACATGAATGGGATGATATAGGTGGTGATACTCATGTTATCCTAGCTTCACCCAGCTAGGAATCCTTCCAGTTATAACATGCCTTGAGGTTTGGTCCTCTCTGCTTGGTTGTAGGAGAAGGAGTTATAGTGTAAGATGTCACAGACTACAAGATTGTTCTCTCCCCAGAAGACAAGTGCCCAACTGCAGGGTCAAGCGAGATTTATCCACTCTCCCTGAATCTTGAAAAGGAACAAATGGGTTCCTGAAAAACAAGCAGATGCCAGAGGGTTTGGAGCTAGTGTGGCTCTGTGGTGCAGAGGACAGAGGCCTGATTATGACTGAGGTCATTGGGGTTCATTTTGCTGCCCTGTAACTGGAGGAACCAGGCACAGAGGGGGAGGAGTAAAGGGGTGTGGCCCTCTTGCCTCCCCCAACAGGATGGGATGCATGCACTCAGAGGTGCATTGTGTGTGATGCAATTTCCCTAGTAAAAATCAGGAAAACTACCACTTGTGCTTTGTGTATGTGTGTGTGTGTGTGTGGGGGGCAGGAATTCCTGAGATACCCCTTGTAGAAGTGATGAGATGACTTTCTCTACAGACCATTGCAGATCCCTTATCTGGCCGTTCATTAGGTGAATGTGGGGGGAAAAGGCAGCATGAAAAACAAAAATTGCATATCACCTCTGATGACTGCCTGAATGATGTCTACTCCTGCTAATCCTGCTCCTGGGTGATGGGGGATGAATGGGCAGATTGATGGGAAGAAGGCTGATGTTTGAAAAAACAGCAAGGCAAAGAGGAAACATGTAATTGGCAGTAGTCTACTTAATATTGTTAATGGGATAAATCATGAGGGTTATGCGTTTCTTAAAGTTACTTGGTATTTCATATAAAACGTGATGCTGTTGATTATTTTTGGGAAGATGTATTAAATAATGTATTGAATAATAATAAATAATGTATTAAAATAATAAGACATTAAAATAAATATGCTAGCACACCGATGTATCTAGGAAAGAAAGCATAGTTTGAAGAGTTTTTCAATATGCTGCTCACAAGCCTTGTAGATAGCCAATAAAAGACAAAAAATTCACTAAACATAAATCATACTTGCCAAGTATGGGAGCGTTTTCCTCAGTTGTGCCTGTATAAAACACTTTAAAAAGAAAATATCATAAGTAGATAGATACCACTCGCTGCATAAGAAGCAATATTTGCTTAATCTGATCCAAATGAACATGGTCATATAATATGTCATCACATCTGAAGATAAACTTTGCATTTCTCAAGATTCTTAATAAAGGCGAGTCACAGCAAAACAAAGGTATGTTTTTGTTCATCCTCAAATGATTTATCAGCATAACCTGCAGAGGTGGCCTTCACTCACTGCCACTAAAGAAACTATCATACCACATACAGTGATGCCAATAAAAGTTGCTACATTATTAAAAAGTAGGTAATAAAAATGATTTGTCAAGCACAAAAAGAAAATAGCACAGAAAAAAGACAGGATTATAAGTACTTTGCACAATAAGACAAGGCCATTTCTATCATGTTTGCTAGGGAGTAGCAAAATTATTTATCTCCACAGCATCAGCTAGACTTGATAAAACAGAAAACATTCCCAGAAGAATCACAAAATTCACTGAAGAACATTGATATGCTGAAATGTATGGTGTTCAACAAAGGGTTGAGAAATACTATGATAAAACAAGTCATGATGAAAGAGTGCTACGCTGATAAATCAGCATTGTAAGACAAGAAAAAGACACAGCCTGCATAACTTTATGTCTAAGACATGGTGATTTATCACTGTCATCATCAGTGTGGGTGTGTGTGTTACTAAGTGATGATGTACCTGTCCAAGAGATACTTCAGGATACAGAAGAAAGCAAAAAAATAACTGTGTGATCACAATAGTGTTATGGCATTAAAAGCTACCGCCCTTCAGTACTGTACTAGAGAACACATGGGTACCTTTGTGATACACTTTTATTACTTCTGTCACAGTTGTACTGACACCACTAAAATATTTGCTTTGCAGTTATTGCTATTGAAACTATTCATTCAGATTACCTGTAGCTATTTCAATTACATTTGTTAGACTATCCATTTCTCAATGTTTTTACTAGCTAGGTAGAGACCACATTAGACTATTGGGTAAGCTTTTTGATTTAAATTAGACACTTATACTGATTTCCTAACTGATCCTACATATTTCTGTTTCTTTTATGTTTTCTTCTCTTTTTTTTTTTGGACTTGAGGCAAACACACTAGTCACAGCTCATTCTATTATTCTTTAGCCATATTCTATATCACCTTTTTTTCTAGTAAATCCAATTATCCTCCTTTTTTGTATAAAGAATAAGTTATTAGCCTGCCCCATTTTTGTTACACCATTTTTCTGCACTGGCTTATATGCAATCTCATTCATCTTTTGCTCTTTGTCTAGCTAGCCTGATAGCACGAGGCATTTTGAGGCAGTGTAGTAACTGCCTCATATTTACAGAAAACTCTTTATTGTTACCTCACAATGATGCAGTATGTGAGAGGCATAGTATTTGCTTAACTTGAAGGCTGCCTTCTAACTTCAGAACAAATTCAATCAGCACAACATACATATACACACAGCACAGAGTATTTCCACTAAACCAGCTTATGCTGAGCTTAAGACAACACTGCCTAAGCATTCTAGACTACAGAATAAGAAACAAAAGACATTAATACACAAAAAATACACCCATCTTCACCATTCATACCCACAGCCAGTGCACATGCCTCAGAGTCACAGGGGTGAAGACTCCAAGCATTTATGGCCCGCTGAGAATGCATCTAAGCACTATAATGGTTTAGTAATAGGTGACTCTATTGTCAGGCATATGGACACCACTCTTTCCAGGCTTGTTAAGAACAGAGTGACAGGTAGTTTCCTTTCTGGTGCCAGGTTATGGGAAATAACAAGAGCTATTAGATCCTTCCATCCTGACAAATACGATTATGACCTGATAGTGTTCAATTCTGAGTTGAATGACCTTGACTTCTCTGTCCAGAGAGATATCAGAAAGATATAATTGAGCTTGCTATTCATGTGTCTGTGTGCAGAAAAAGACACTGGTATTGAGAAGTATTTTGCCATCACCCAGAATGATGTTGGGATTCAAAGATAACTGACTTTAATAATTGGCTGTGTAGCTGGTGTCATTCTAGGGGGATCCATTATGTGTTAGCTTGGGATAAGATGGCTGAAAAGCTTTCTTGCTTTGACAGGGATGGCCTTCACCTCTCTTACTAAGGCTTTCACATTCTGGTTAAAGCCCCCCCCCCCGTAGTGCCTTTTATATTGCAGAGTCCATCTGACAGACATTCCAACCTAATAAATTCTAATTTGGAGCTCATTAATGCAGCTCTACTCAGTGCCTGACATCTTAAGGAAAAATGTTCAAATTTGAGTCTCTCCTCCAACTTGAACACATTCATACCCATGTGTAGTTACAGAGATATAGTTTTAGACCAATGAAAGCACTCCATCTATTTCTTGATATATTGCCTATAATTTCTTCAGACCTACTAGCAATTGTGGGGGAGTATCAGTATTTGTCACAGATATCATCACCTCATAACAGAATGTTTTGGACACCACACGTGAACTCCTACATGTCCAAATCACAATTAACAGGATTAATTATTACTTCATAACAAGGTATAGAACAGACTCTATATCTCTTCTGAGCATAATAGAATCAAACTTCTTCAGATCTGAAGAAGTTTGATTTTATTAAACGAAAAGCGCTTTATGCACTTTAAAACTACTGGTTGCTTTCTGAAGCCGTTTTTTTTTTTTTTTTTTTTTCTTTTAGTAGTTTATGTTGTGTTTTTTCCTTCTGAGCATAATAACTATCTTAACATAGTAGCTGAAATCCCTAGGAACCTAATACCTTTCTAATGGGAGACTTTAACTATCCTTCAAGAAACTGGCTGACCAGTACTGCCAATGGTCCACATGCCCATTGTTTCCTTAACATTATAAATACTAACTCTTTTTTTACAAATTGTTAACCAATGTACATGATCTACTACTCAGAAATATGACCACTTCTTGCACATCTCCATATATATCATCCCACCTCATTAAATCAGACCAAAAATTGGTGGTATATCCCCTATAAATATTAATGTGTTTAGTGACTTCTCAAAAGCAGATCTTCTTCAGTTATTTGATTAAATAAAAACATTTTGCTGTAATCCTCCACTGATGGATCCCATTGCTAAAGCTGTGGCCTGTGCCTCTGATTTCTACTCCTAGTGTCAGATTGGTGTTCTATCAAAAGACTCCCTATCCGCAGCAAATATAATGAGAATTTTGAAAACAAATCCCTATGGTGGAATATCCATATAAATAAATTAAATAATAAAACAATAAATTACTTAATGATTATGACAGATCTCATTCTACCTACCCTAAGAACACAATTAAGCAAACTAACAAAGAGCTTAAGGGAGCAATTAGGAAGCTCAAAGCTGAGTATAAATGTAAAACAGCCACTAAATCCAAAATAACTACAAATCTTTCTTTAACTATGTTAGGAAATTAAGAACTAACCCCTCAACAATGTTTGGAGATAGTCTACAATAATACTGCACATTCTTAACCAAAAGAAATATATATATATATATATATATATATATATATATATATATATATATATATATATATGTATAAAATATCCCAGCTGATAAATTTAGTGCAAAGTTTACTCCACCCACAGTTATAGTTATCCACAGATACAGTGAAAAAGTTTAAAGTGGCAAAAGCGAGTAGACTGAAACTGGAATCCTGGAACACAATATCTGCACCACCAGTAGAATAAAATAATGGTTTTTATTGAAGATATTCCACAGATACCACAGTCCAGGCGACACATTTATTTATGGAATATGGTATCACAGTACTCTCAAAAACAAAGAACACCTCATTCATGGCATCAGATAATTTACAGGGTTGCTTACTTATCACTGCCAAATATGGTCTATCTGAACCCTTACTTAACCTCTTTAATCTAAGCCTGTCCACTGGTTACATTCCTGAAGCCTGTTAAACAGCCATTTGTAATACCATTATGCAAGGGTAGTGTAACCACAGACCCTGGTAACTATTGCTCATTATACCATGACCCCCCCAAAACGTGCACGCTGATTGGCCAGCGTGCACATTGTAAATCGAGTTATACTAATGGAAAAAGGTCCGGTCGCCCGGACTTTTTTCCATTAGTATAACTCTAATTTTAAAACACTGTCTCGCTATGTTAAATGGGTTTAACATAGCGAGACAGCTTTAAAATAAGCAACGGAGATCTCTGTTGCTTATTTTAAAGCTGTCTCGCAATGCTAAACCCATTTAACATAGCGAGACAGGTTTTTAAAAAAAAGCAACGGAGAAAGCAAGATCACCGTTGCTTTTTTTACTGTTTCGCTATGTTAAATGGGTTTAACATAGCGAGACAGTTTTAAAATAAGCAACAGACATCTCCGTTGCTTATTTTAAAACTGTCTCGCTATGTTAAACCCATTTAACATACCGAAAACAGTAAAAAAAAAAGCAACGGAGATCTTGCTTTCTCCGTTGCTTTTGCCCACAGCTCTGATCAGAACTGCCGCGGATGCCAGACATCTGCGGAAGGGCAGTAAACAGGCATTATACTATGCCATTATTTAAGAAAATTAATAGTTTATTTTCTTAAATAATGTCATGGTATAATAGCAATAACCCACTTCTGGGTGTGGGTAATGCTGTATTTAACACAAAATAATTCTGCACAGTACCAAAGTCCAGCTACCATTGCTCCATTACAGTCGGTAATGGAGGCTCGTACAACATCCATCATGTTGACAAGTGACTTTCCACAAGGCGAGAATAGTGCAGAAGCACGTCCGAAAGCATATAGAGGGAAGCAGCATTTTTTGGAGATGCTGCCAGCCCCCATGAAAAAGAAGGGGGCATGGAAAAGATCTTTAAGCGAAGATCGGAATGCAGACAAGAGAAGGAAGGTGCTGGACTGACTTACCATAGGGACTCTGTTTTTTTTTATAATTTATCTAATTATGTTTTGAATGAAGATGAATCATCTGTTCTTAACAAAGGATTAACCTTTGTACCTAGTAATAGTAGTATATACAGTGAAGTTTTAATGGATGTTATTTTATTTTGCCGAAATATAGCCTTAAGAAAGATGTATGGCACAAGTGATAGAAGTTATGTGAGTTTAAAAAACCCAGTACTTTTATACCACCGTTAAAACCCACCCTGAATCTCTTTATTAGAGGATGTGAGAAAGATCTAATGAAATATTTTATGGAAGGTGAAACCAGTAGGTTTTACAATCTAACCCAATCACAAAGGGCAGCTCTAAAAGGCTTGTGTAATAATGAGGATCTCACTATAAAAACAGCTGATAAAGGTGGAGCGGTTGTGGTACTTGATACCAGGTGGTACAATAACAGATTAAAAGAGGTGCTCACAGATGAAAGCACGTACGTCTGTATTAATCCTCTGGGGGTTAGACAGTCTATAGACAGGGTACATCAAGGCCTACATATTTTGAAATCTGAGAAGAGGATTACAATAGAGACTTTTGATTTTCTTTGGCTGGATAATCCAGTGACTCCCATCTTCAAAGCCCTTCCAAAGATACATAAATCTTTGGTGAACTCACCCCCTGAGACCCATAGTTTCAAGGAGGGGGTGGGTCACTGAAAATATTTCCATCTGGCTGGAATATCATCTCAGACCATTTGTAGATGGGATAGATAACATATTGGTGGATACAGGAGATTTTTTAATTAAATTGGGAAGGGTACAGTGCGCTGCACAAAAAAAGTATATAATGGCCACCTTAGATGTGAACAATTTATTCACTGTCATTCAAAATAGCTATGGATTGACCATGATAGGAGCCCTTCTTTTGGATTTGGGAATAAGTGGAGATAGGATTCACTTAATAAAGCAGCTTCTGACGTTAGTTTTGGAGAATAATGTTTTCCTAGGTGCTGGCTCTATATATAGACAGGCACAGGGGGTTGCCATGGGCACCCCCTGTGCAAATTCTTATGCTAATCTTGTCCTTTCACAATGGGAGAAAACCCATATACTATTGAATGAGTGTTGGAAAAGTTATCTTAAAATGTATGTACGTTTTGTGGATGACATTTTTATTTTATGGGATGGAGACTTGAACATGTTACAACAATTCGTGGAATATTTACACTCTACAACTACATTTTTTAGATTTAGTTTAAAAGCATCCACTGACATTATAGATTTTTTGGATGTGAGTGTAGTGCAGGAAATAGATGGTTTCACATCCAAATTATATAAAAAAGAGTGCTGGAAGAACACATTACTTGCACGTGACAGCATGCACCCAAGTTATACTTATTCAAACATTATGAAGGGACAGGTGAGCAGGGCCTCTAGTATATGTCTTAATGATGAAGATTATGAAAAAGAACTTGACACACTTCAGGCATGTTTGGAAGAAAGGGGTTATAGTAAGGATAAAGTGATTAGTGTCATAGACAATAGTAGGGGCTTCAGGACGAGTAAATACAAACCTTGGTTAAGACGTAATATAGGTGAAGCAGCTAGAGTAGAAACAATAAAAGCCCCTAGAGGTCCCCAAATGATGTTAACTTATAGTAGTAATACAGGTGACATCTGCAACATCATACGTCACAATTGGAATATTCTGACTAGTGATGGGGACTTGACGGATGTAATAGGGTCAAAACCGAATTTTGGTTATAGGAGAAATAAGTGTTTGAAAGACCTATTGTGTAAAGATAGATCCGTTAGTAAAAAGTCAGAGCATTTGACAACTTTAGGCACATTTCCATGTGGGAATTGTAAAGCTTGTGGGAGTATTAATAAGAAGACCACTTTTGAACATCCAGTGACCCACAAACAGTACGTCCTTAAAGGGAGGGCTACATGTCGATCTAAAAATATAGTATACTTGGCTGAGTGTAAGCAGTGCCCTTGCTTTTATGTAGGGTGACTAATCAAATGTTTAAAACCAGGATCTTGCAACATATGTTCTGTATAAGACATGGAGACATACATAATGCCCTGAGTAGGCATACAATGGACCATCCTACACATGGGTTTATGTTTAGAGTGATAGTGAATATTAGCTTAACCAACAGAGGGGGCGACATAAAGCATTTAACAGAACTAGCAGAATCCAGATTGATTGTTGAGCTCATGGCCAATCATATGCCTGGTTTGAATGAAATCATACCAGTGAAACCGACCCTCCAAAAAAGGCGGGTTTTTTATTGAATGTTATTGGCTGCAGTGTATTTTAAAAGAAGCATTGTTATTTTGTTTTTTATCTGATGAAGGGATACGTCCCGAAAGCGCTTATCCTGTGTTTTATGGAATAAACGATTTTAAGGAACAGCAGTGTTCAGCAGTGTTCTTTTCTTCTCATATACTTATTGTTTGCTCACGTATGCTGGACTTTGGTACTGTGCAGAATTATTTTGTGTTTTATGCTCTTTTGGTTATTACTGCACCGTACATGCTTTTGAAAGAATGGAGAATGTAGAGGCATCTCTATCATCTATACACCAGCTGACAGGAGGTGAAGTTGCAAGATGGAGCCATATAAGTTATACTGAAAAGGAGAATCCACTACTGAATTTGGGATTCACCTATCAGAGAAATCTGCTCAATGGGCCACAAGCACCAGCCACTGTTGATAAAACTTTTGAAGACCTAACCAGGGACTTGAATTAAAAGGTGAGCAAGCTGCAGCATTTACAGTGGCAGTCTTTTCACCTTGAAGCCTGTATTGACTATGGTATTGTCCCGAGGGGGATGAGGATACTTTGTATGCCAGCACAGGGCGACAGGTATCCGGATTTGTTAGCCAAATGGCAGTTGCTCAATATCTGTATGAGTTTTAAATACATGGAACTATTAATAGATCATTTTGCACCAGATGTAGCAGAACTCAAGAAAGATATATCTGAGCTTCAGGCTAATTTGGAAAATGACTATACTGATATGAGGAGCAAAGAGCATTTAAGACAGCTGTATGCCTCTTTTGCTATGAATGATGAACGGTTAAAGAAGCAGAAACTGGGTAAAATCAAAATGGACTACGAAGATTTTACAAACGGTAATATCTTCGTATGGCCCAGGTTTAGTGAACAACAAACTAACGCTCCCCAGTCCAATAGCAATACACGCAGAAGGGATGGTTCGCGACAACAAGTTAGGTTGAATCGAAAGAATAGCATTGTAAAAGCGCAGGCACAAGGGATAGAGCTGATAAACGAGTCTGAAATAGAACCACGCAATGGAAGGCCCCTTAATCGAGAGAAATTACCTGGAGAACTAAAAGCAACATCTCTTAAGAAGGGCGACAAGGGGTTACAACGGACGGAGCTAACTCCTAGCTCTGTCACCAGTGTACTTCCAAAGTCGTCTACGGGGATTGTTAAAACCACTGCAACGTTGGAGGGAGAGCGAGGAGAATCTACTGAACTTTCTGTAGAGAATGGTGATAGCGAGCTGTCCTTGACGGAGCCTGGTGTAAGCTCTGCTACCATTGCTCCATTACAGCCGGTAATGGAGGCTCGTACAACATCCATCATGTTGACAAGTGACTTGCCACAAGGTGAGAATAGTGCAAGAGCACGTCCAAAAGCATATAGAGGGAAGCAGCATTTTTTGGAGATGCTGCCAGCCCCCATGAAAAAGAAGGGGGCATGGAAAAGATCTTTAAGCAAAGATCGGAATGCAGACAAGAGAAGGAAGGTGCTGGACTGACTTACCATAGGGACTCTGGTATTGTTTATAATTTATCTAATTATGTTTTGAATGAAGATGAATCATCTGTTCTTAACAAAGGATTAACCTTTGTACCTAGTAATAGTAGTATATACAGTGAAGTTTTAATGGATGTTATTTTATTTTGCCGAAATATAGCCTTAAGAAAGATGTATGGCACAAGTGATAGAAGTTATGTGAGTTTAAAAAAACCCAGTACTTTTATACCGCCGTTAACACCCACCCTGATTCTCTTTATTAGAGGATGTGAGAAAGATCTAATGAAATATTTTATGGAAGGTGAAACCAGTAGGTTTTACAATCTAACCCAATCACAAAGGGCAGCTCTAAAAGGCTTGTGTAATAATGAGGATCTCACTATAAAAACAGCTGATAAAGGTGGAGCGGTTGTGGTACTTGATACCAGGTGGTACAATAACAGATTAAGAGAGGTGCTCACAGATGAAAGCACGTACGTCTGTATTAATCCTCTGGGGGTTAGACAGTCTATAGACAGGATACATCAAGGCCTACATATTTTGAAATCTGAGAAGAGGATTACAATAGAGACTTTTGATTTTCTTTGGCTGGATAATCCAGTGACTCCCATCTTCAAAGCCCTTCCGAAGATACATAAATCTTTGGTGAACCCACCCCTGAGACCCATAGTTTCAGGGAGGGGGTGGGTCACTGAAAATATTTCCATCTGGCTGGAATATCATCTCAGACCATTTGTAGATGGGATAGATAACATATTGGTGGATACAGGAGATTTTTCAATTAAATTGGGAAGGGTACAGTGCGCTGCACAAAAAAAGTATATAATGGCCACCTTAGATGTGAACAATTTATTCACCGTCATTCAAAATAGCTATGGATTGACCATGATAGGAGCCCTTCTTTTGGATTTGGGAATAAGTGGAGATAGGATTCACTTAATAAAGCAGCTTCTGACGTTAGTTTTGGAGAATAATGTTTTCCTAGGTGCTGGCTCTATATATAGACAGGCACACAGGGGGTTGCCATGGGCACCCCCTGTGCAAATTCTTATGCTAATCTTGTCCTTTCACAATGGGAGAAAACCCATGTACTATTAAATGAGTGTTGGAAAAGTTATCTTAAAATGTATGTACGTTTTGTGGATGACATTTTTATTTTATGGGATGGAGACTTGAACATGTTACAACAATTCGTGGAATATTTACACTCCACAACTACATTTTTTAGGTTTAGTTTAAAAGCATCCACTGACATTATAGATTTTTTGGATGTGAGTGTAGTGCAGGAAATAGATGGTTTCACATCCAAATTATATAAAAAAGAGTGCTGGAAGAACACATTACTTGCACGTGACAGCATGCACCCAAGTTATACTTATTCAAACATTGTGAAGGGACAGGTGTGCAGGGCCTCTAGTATATGTCTTGATGATGAAGATTATGAAAAAGAACTTGACACACTTCAGGCATGTTTGGAAGAAAGGGGTTATAGTAAGGAGAAAGTGATTAGTGTCATAGACAATAGTAGGGGCTTCAGGACGAGTAAATACAAACCTTGGTTAAGACGTAATATAGGTGAAGCAGCTAGAGTAGAAACAATAAAAGCCCCTAGAGGTCCCCAAATGATGTTAACTTATAGTAGTAATACAGGTGACATCTGCAACATCATACGTCACAATTGGAATATTCTGACTAGTGATGGGGACTTGACGGATGTAATAGGGTCAAAACCGAATTTTGGTTATAGGAGAAATAAGTGTTTGAAAGACCTATTGTGTAAAGATAGATCCATTAGTAAAACGTCAGAGCATTTGACAACTTTAGGCACATTTCCATGTGGGAATTGTAAAGCTTGTGGGAGTATTAATAAGAAGACCATTTTTGAACATCCAGTGACCCACAAACAGTACGTCCTTAAAGGGAGGGCTACATGTCGATCTAAAAATATAGTATACTTGGCTGAGTGTAATCAGTGCCCTTGCTTTTATGTAGGGATGACTAATCAAATGTTTAAAACCAGGATCTTGCAACATATGTTCTGTATAAGACATGGTGATATACACAATGCCCTGAGTAGGCATATAATGGACTATCCTACACATGGGTTTATGTTTAGAGTGATAGTGAATATTAGCTTAACCAACAGAGGGGGCGACATAAAGCACTTAACAGAACTAGCAGAATCCAGATGGATTGTTGAGTTCATGGCCAATCATATGCCTGGTTTGAATGAAATTATACCAGTGAAACCGACCCTCCAAAAAAGGCGGGTTTTTTATTGAATGTTATTGGCTGCAGTGTATTTTAAAAGAAGCATTGTTATTTTGTTTTTTATCTGATGAAGGGATACGTCCCGAAAGCGCTTATCCTGTGTTTTATGGAATAAACGATTTTAAGGAACAGCAGTGTTCAGCAGTGTTCTTTTCTTCTCATAATGCTGTATTTACCCATGGTTGGCTTTGTTTGGTCCCTTGGGCTTCGCCCTCGGGACCAAACCACGCCAACCGTGGGTAAATCCAGCATTACCCAGACCCAGGCGTGGGTTATTGCTATATTAGTCTCACTAGCCTCATATGTAAAGCTATTGAGTGTATTACCTCAGACCTCACTAATCTGCGCATAGAAAATTTCTTAAACCTGGACCCCCATCAATTCTGCTTTGTCAGTATGCAGTATGTACATCCTATCTGGACCTGGCCATGGACTTTGACAGTAATCTTCATTCAGGCATTATTGACAGACTTACAAATCTGAATATAAATCCTTAGGTTGTGTAGTGGATCACTAACTGACTGTCTGAGAGAAGTCATATGGTTAGAACCACAGATGCTACTTCTGAAAGCAAAAAAGTTACTAGTAATGTGCCACTGGGTTCAGTGTTGGGCCATATCCAGTCTGCCATCTATTTAATCATTCCTTCAGGCCAGCACTCCTGCCAGTGTTGTGCTAGTTACTTATAAAAGTAATAACTTACTATTACTAGTTACTTTTAAATGAAAGTAATATGTTACTATTACTTATTACTTTTCTAAAAAAGTAATATATTACTATTACTAGTTACTAACTAAAGTAACTAGGTACTGTTGAGTTACTTTTACATAAGTATAGTTTATCAGTTCTCATATTCAGATTTACTCAAAAAGTACTTGTGTGTGAGGAATACATGCTTACTGCACATGAATACGAGTGTATTAAAGTTGTATACCCAATGTTACAATAATGATGAATAGCATTTTACAGTTTACAAAGTCTCAGAGACTAGTCTTTATAGTCAGAGTCACAATTTAATACTTAAACCAAAGTATGCACAGCCAGCAACACAAGACCCATAACAAGTTACAACCTATCAAATTTTTAACAATGTACATTAGGCTAATCTGCTAAAAAATAATACTGATGATGTACAAATGCTTACAGAAAATGTCATATAAGTCTAACAAGACTGTTAACACAACGTCAGCTGAAATATCACTTTATATAACTATTCACAATAGCTAAACAATGACTACACATTTTTGTTGGCTCGAAGAAGGAGCAACTTTTCAAAATGTTCATTGGTGAGTCTATTTCCTCTTGCAGTCAACATGTGTCCACCAAGACTGAACAGGCATTCAACAGGTGCACTAGCTGGCAGAGCTGTATTAGTGTTCAGAAATATTTTCTTCACTATAGGGTAACTGTTGAGAGATGTTTCTCTAGAAAGATCAGCCAGATACATGTCCATCTGAGAAGATATGCTAACATTGGCTGGCGCTGACTCTTTGATGCTGAAGAAGCTGTCTTCGGCAGTTAATGCAGAAGCTTCAAATGACCCATGAGCAGGTTCATCCAATTTCTGCATGGCATCAAGGAGCAGAGCCTTGCCTCTGAGTTTCTGCTCTTCACTGTCCATCTATCGCAAACGGAACTGTGGATGCACTATGCTAGCCAGAATAAGCTCTTCACGCTCCAGAAGGTGATTGAACTGAGCCTCAATGCCTTTAAGAAGAGTATCAACTAGCGGCAGAACAAGCTTCACAGACTGCCTGATTTTGGACAACTTGTTTTTCAGGCATGTAATGGTGAGGATCAGGATTTCCATGAAGCTTTTCAGCTCTGATGGCAGGATGTTTAGAGCCATTGCCAGGGGCTGCATTGCTTGCACAGACTCAGCAACAAAGGTAATTTCTGCAGGCCTGAAGATGGCAATTCCAATCTGTTGACATATCTCATTCAGCAAGCCTTCACCATGAGTTGCAATGAGGTGAATTCTCTCCATCACGTAGAAAGTGGAATTCCATCGTGTCGCATTGGGAATAATCAATGCCAGATCGCACTTATTTCAAGCCACCTCAGCAGCTTGGGTGCTGCGACTAGCATTGTTCTGAGCAGCATAGTATTTGCCCATGGTGCTTTGCATGATCATTTTATACTGTGCATCATTACAAGCAGAATCACCATCTCGCATGGCAACTAGATTCAATGTGTGTGCTGCACATCTCCGATTCAATGTGCGTGCTGCACATCTCAGATGGGGAGGCAGTAAATAGGCATTCTTGCTTTGCCCTGACTGACTCAGCACAACTCTCATGCTGTTGTAAATCACTTCACCATCATCATCCTCATCTTGGGACAGAATGCTTATCGTCTCAGATCTCTCACATTCCAACAAGGCAGTGAAAGCCTTTACAAAACTGCTGCCATTGCCAGTAATTGTCACGCACATCTTTTGATCTATCCTGTACTTGATGGGAATGCTCTCAAGAGTTGATGCTAAGAGATCATATGTATGCCTCCCCTGTAATCTGCAGCATGACAAAGCAGCTGACTTTCTTTGAAGTGTGTCACAGTTGATCCAGTGGGTGGTGACACCAAAGAATCTACGATTCTGATGGGTCCAAATGTCAGCCGTAGTGTGCTGTATACTATCAACATTCATGCTGGAAGAAGCTGCAAGCATGTTCTTATCATTCATAAGCATATTCATGTACTTTTCTGTAAGATCATATATCTGACACATTTCTGTGAGTTTGCCTAAAGTTAAATCACTGTCTCAAAGCAAAATCTTTCAAACTACATCATTATTAACACCACACACAACTTATCTTTTATCAACTCATCTCTCAGATTACCAAATCTGCACGTTTTTGACTTGTTTCTCAAGTCAGTTATATATGCTGCAAAAGTTTCACCAGGCCTTTGATTTCTTGTGTAAAATAGTGCCTTTCCACTGTAATATTCATTTGAGGGTTGCACATTTCTCTAAATTTATGTTTTAAGCACTCAGAGTCTTCCAGCATTTTAGCCTGTACCACAATATGGCAGTCTTTCCCCTTCTCTGCATAAACAGCAGGTGCATACACAAATTAATGTTCTCTCTCAATGGCTTCTGAACCAGCTAAATTGAGCAGAATAAATAGTTTTGTATGTGCATCTGTATCAGAAAAAGCAGCCTGTATGAAAATATCATATTCTTGCTCAAACACTCTCCAGTTTTCAGCAATTTTCTTATCAAACACAAGTGGATCAGGTCTGTGAAATCCCTCTGCCATCCCAAATAAGTGTCAAACACACACCAGGTACTTGTAATTATATTTAGCTGTACAACAGACCTTTTGAAATAACTGTACTCTTTGAAAAGACTGTACTGTAATACTGCACACACTGCCAACACCTTGCACACTTTAGATACTTTGAATAGCTTTAGATAATGCAAAAAAGTAGTACATTGTGAAAAAATACAGTTGTTTTCTCTTTTTTGAGCATTTTATATGATTCAGATATTGTTTCAGATGTTTTTTGTAATTATTTCAAGTACTTTTTTCGATATGTCGCAATTTTGAACATTCTGCTTATTCAGTAATTGGTTTGGAATGCTTTGCTTTATAGTCATCAAGGGAAAAATCATTTAAATGAGTTTTAAGAACCTGCAGATATTTTCTGACTTGTTTATGAGTTGTTTGAGCCACTCTTGTATATTCCTCTATTAATGACTGTGCGTCTCATGGTTTTAAGAAGTTTTGACTTCAGATCCCATTCTGACAACATGTCACTCATCTTGTGTATTCAAATAACATGACAAGGCTTGGGTGTTCATTTAAGATATTTATTACACACAAACACATCAGGATGGATGACAGGAACAGAAAACTTAAACAAACTAGATAACTGACTGACTGCTACACACATACATGCTTTCACTCCATAGCTGTTTACACAAAATGGCACTCTGCTTGCAAGTGCTCTGTACTTTTTATTGCCCATGAACTACAGTGGCTTTAAAATGTACAGCACACACACTATGATCTACACTGTCTGTGTTTGAGTGGGTTTCCTCAGGGTGTTCAGGTTTTCTGCCACATTCCCAAGACATGCTGCAGGTAGATTACACATTCTAAACTGGCATTAGGTGTGAGTGTGTGCATGCAAGTGCCTTCTGAAGTAGGTTGAGTGCTGGGCTGGCAACTCAACAATGTAAAACTCCACTGCCACTTGTTCTGCAGACTGATGATCCACCCTAACGGGCACAGCTGAAAGGAGAAGAAGAAGAAGAAGAAGACTAGTATTTATAGTTAGAGAGTCATAGATAATAATTAAACCAAACCAGCCAGCAGCACAAGACCTATAAAAAAACTATCACATTTTGTCTATTTTCAGCAACTAAAAATCAAAACCTGAAATTTTTTTTAAATAGAACATAACAAAATATTGTCCAGACAAAAGGTAGTTGACCATAGATCCACTTGAAGAGTCCTGCTTGGTGCAGTGGGTTGGGGCATCGGCTGCTCAACTGTTGGGTGATGAGTTTGATTCCGACTGATGGTGGTATTAAGAACCAAAGCCATTTACTATACTGCAAGGTAAGGATATGATCTCTGGCAGGCTAGAATTATCCCAGTGTTAGGGGATGTTTTAGTGGGTGAGAGTCCCACAGTACCAGGGCAGGGCTGGAGTCTGTTCATCATTAGCTTTCTCTTCCTTGCAGTGGTAAAAAAATGAAGTCAATTTTGCTCCAGACTAATTCTAATTCTCTATTATGAATGTTACGTGCTATGAGTTGTGCCAACATTATGTTGTAATGTTTTATCCAGATTGCCACTTCAAAGTGTCTATTACCTCCTAACATCTGATTACTATCCATACTATATAGGGATCCTGGAAGTTTTACATCACTCTTTAGGAGGCTATATCACCCACATTGAGAACCACTGTTTTAAGCAAAAGTAACTCAAAACTAAGTCACATTTAAGTTACTAGTTACTGAAAAAAGTAATATATTACTATTACCAGTTGCTATTTTGAAAAAGTAACTAGTTATATTACTAGTTACTAGAAATTGCAATATATTACAGTAATATATTACTTATTGTAATATATTACTCCCATTCCTGCCTATGGTTACCTAAGTTTGCAGATGACTGTGAGTTGGCTGTTGTTATTCAATCTTTCATTGACATAGTTGCTACAACATAGGTTGGAACATGTTCCAGTTGGTGCAAGGGCAATAGTCTTAAATTAAATGTCACAAAATATAACATAGTTAATTTAGCTAAACAGACTATTTTTATGTACCATGTAGGTAACACACCCCTCTAATTATACACTGTCATAACAGATCTACATACTCTTTCTGATAATTCCTTATCATCTGACCATCATGTCTTCACAGTAGATCAAAAAGTCTACTATCTGGCTCATCTAATTTCCAAAGGTATCTCTGCTAGAGCCAAAGAATACTTAATTCCACTTTATTCAACCCACTATTGGATATAAAGCACCTGCATTTGTCTAAACATACCACACAACTTTAGAGGCTTCAGAAATTCCTAACTAAAATAATCAGTGGCCTTAAAGAATCAAAGCTATCGGGGTAGAATGGCAGCCCCCTCCCCATACTCAGTCTCTTATAGACTCCTCCATGGAGATCTGTGTTTAACTTTTTGAGCTTTTAGCCATTAGAAGATCAAAAGGCAAATGTGTCCAATGTCCAGAATATTGAACTCAAAATGTTGAATATTCAGGAGGTCAACGAATGCTGGTAGCTCAGTTTTGAGATTGTGGTACAGCTTTGCAGTGATGTTTTGCTCCTTCCTCGCTGTAGTGCAATCTTGGAGTTGGTATATATAATTAGCAGGGCGTGTGTGTTGGGGTGGGGGTGCGAGTGGGCTTGATCCCCTGCAAAAAGCAAATGTTTAAGCATTTAGCTTGTTTCAATATTTTGAGTGTTTAATGTTATGGGTTTGATGTTTTGAATGTTGACTATTTATTTTTTTGACATGCTGACATAGGCCCCTTTTTGAGCCATGAAAGGTCTAATCCTCTTTGACCTACAATTCCTTCACAGAAAAAATGGTATATCAAGTACCTGGTTAAAAGGAGTAAATCTTCATCAACAGATTAAAAAGATTTGTTGGCATGATAGATTTATATAGAACTCATTCCTATCAAGTGGTGATTTTGTCAAACCATATTGGAAATCATGTCTCTGGCTCCATGGTATAGAGTCCTAATTATGATCCAGATGGCATGAAATTGACTATCATCTTGGGCAATGGAAGAGTAAGGTAGGTGTAGGAAAGGGCAGTATTGCCATCTCAGCCATTGCAAGAGGGAAGGAGGAGTTTCTGTCCATGATGAACAAGCATTACCAGTGATGGGACTGTGCCAACATTCTTAGAACAGCTTGTTGGCAAAGTTATGACATTGATGGGGACAGAGTTAACTGACATTGTGTGCAGTGATGCTTGTGATGTCACTAGCATCATGCAGTTAGGGCATACCAGAAATCTTCCCTGGCATGCAGGTGCAGTATATGTGATGCTGCAAGCTGCTTCAATCCAGTTTCCTGCTCACCTCACCTCTGCTGTGGTCCCAGCCTCAGGGATAGTACCAGGAGCACTTAAGGAATAATATTGCATCCATATGACTGATTATCAGTTGAGGGCATGTAAATTGGGGAATAAAAAACAAATTAGAAATCATCACATTTTCTTATCAATTCTCATTTCATCACTTAATATTAATGGGATTAGTAGTGCTTCAGCAAGGAAGGTATCAGAGTTTCTGCGGGTGGTGAGTACATTTGTGTCTGTTTGACTTTAAATCAGTTTAATATAGAGTTGATTTGTGAGACTTTGAAGTTATTGAGCGTGTTCATGTGAGAGAATGTTTTAAAATGACTATGTGTGTGTGTTTGTTTGCATGTGTGGCCTGTGTCTGAAAAATGCAAGGCACATGGAGTGAGAGTAGCATATAGTGGGGTTAAGGAAGATTTTCCCTCTTCTTTGCTGTTGTGTGATCTCTGAAGTCGTGTATATAAAATATGTATGAAGTTGGGGATGTGCACAGTGTTGCCCTTCTGCAAAAACACTTTCTAATTTTAGCTGTATTTTCCATAGAAGGTGCTGACACTTATATTTTCAGTAATTTGCAATGTCATGGATGGTTCTCTTCATTATTCCTTATATACTCACACCTATATATACTCATATCTCTATGTATATCTATCTGTCTATCTGTCTCTATCTATATCTACATCTATATTCATCTATCTACACATTAACTGTTTGCAGTCCCTCCCATATTTCATTCAATACTTCCTCCACTATCCATCTCTTGCTTCTGTCCTGTATATCATAACATACTCCCTGCCCTCTTACTTACCAACACTTGAACACCATACTGTTTCTCAATACAACACATCAGCCCTCTTTTCCACTCCCTCCTCTATCCCTAAACTTGTTAAAATATAACCCTACAACTAATTACCATGACACCAATCTCCATGTTGACTCTCTTAACCTTCACACCTCTACACAGCCCGTCACCATCATCCTAGCTGTACTATCCAACATGCTGCAGCATACTTAGCCTTTAATTCATCCCAGATAACACCCACCTTATACTCTCACAATACCTCACAACCCCTCATCACCATCCTAGCTGTACTATCCAACATGCTGCAGCATACTCAGCCCTTAATTCACCCCAAATAACACTCACCTTAAACTCTCCCAATACCACACAGCCCATCACCATCATCCTAACTGCACTATCCAACATGCTGCAGCATACTCAGCCCTTAATTCACCCCAGATAACACCCACCTTATACTCTCCCAATACCACACAGCCCATCACCATCATCCTAGTTGTACTACCCAACATGCTGCAGCATACTCAGCCCTTAATTCACCCCAGATAACACCCACCTTATACTCTCCCAATACCACACAGCCCATCACCATCATCCTAGTTGTACTACCCAACATGCTGCAGCATACACAGCCCTTAATTCACCCCAGATAACACCCACCTTATACTCTCCCAATACCACACAGCCCATCACCATCATCCTAACTGCACTATCCAACATGCTGCAGCATACTCAGCCCTTAATTCACCCCAGATAACACCCACCTTATACTCTCCCAATACCACACAGCCCATCACCATCATCCTAGTTGTACTACCCAACATGCTGCAGCATACTCAGCCCTTAATTCACCCCAGATAACACCCACCTTATACTCTCCCAATACCACACAGCCCATCACCATCATCCTAGTTGTACTACCCAACATGCTGCAGCATACTCAGCCCTTAATTCACCCCAGATAACACCCACCTTATACTCTCCCAATACCACACAGCCCATCACCATCATCCTAGTTGTACTACCCAACATGCTGCAGCATACTCAGCCCTTAATTCACCCAACATAACATCCACCTTATACTCTCACAATACCACACAACCCATCACCATCATCCTAGTTGTACTACCCAACATGCTGCAGCATACTCAGCCCTTAATTCACCCAACATAACATCCACCTTATACTCTCACAATACCACACAACCCATCACCATCATCCTAGTTGTACTACCCAACATGCTGCAGCATACTCAGCCCTTAATTCACCCAACATAACATCCACCTTATACTCTCACAATACCACACAACCCATCACCATCATCCTAGTTGTACTACCCAACATGCTGAAGCATACTCAGCCCTTAATTCACCCCAGATAACACCCACCTTATACTCTCACAATATCACACAGCCCATCACCATCATCCTAGCTGTACTATCCAATGTGCTGCAGCATACTCAGCCCTTAATTCACCCAACATAACATCCACCTTATAGTCTCTCAATACCACAGACTTTTTAAACACAATGTACACTTACCAACCCCATAATTCATAAGCTAATATTGACTGTCTCTCTCTCTCTCCTCTGACTCACCTAACAAATCAATGATCTTTGATCTGTCACAGCCAATCACCAATCCCACCTGTTATGATAAAAACAGAACTAAGGGGACATTAATTGACTGGATTATTACCTCTATGCCTCATAAAATCTTTACCTCATGTACCATTCCGGATACCCTGAGTGTTCATCTCCCTACCTACATAATAAGAAACCCAGACAGTCCCAATAGTCATAGGAGTAATGGGTCTTATAAAAAAGAATCTACAGTCGTATTTAGATATGTTAACCATGCATGTAACTTCATACGAATTGTAGAAGGAGTCATTACTGGACACATTGTGGGTGCTGTGAAGAGCACTCCTGGTTGACATCAAAGACTAAAACATTACTAATTTCATAGGTTCATATGTAGGTACTAGGCTATCTGCCCGAGGGCATTTATAAGCCTAGTCAGAGTGTGCTGGCTTTCGCTGCCCCATTGATTAATTAACTGATCCTCTGTCAAGCAGAGCCAATGAAGTGATTCCCAGGGGTGTATTTTCTGTTACCATCTACTCGTCAAGGTTTCTCTTGAAGAGTGTTAGTGAGAGGCTCTGCCTGATGTAATTTGGAATTTTGTTCCAAAGCATGGAGAGTCTTTGTGACAGGAATCTATCCCTCCAGCATGTTCTATTTATTGTTGTAGCAAGGTTTAGCTCACTAGAGCATGTGGCTCGTAGTGACTTGGATTTCTTTAGGTGGAGTATGTCCATCAATTCTGAGTTGGACATGGCTTTGTAAATCAGGCAGAGATCACCTCTGAGTAAGCGATATGCCACTGAGTACAGCCGGACTTTTTTCATTCGGGCTGCATAGGACATATGTTTGAGGCCAGTAATCCTCTTGGTGAGGTACTTTTGTGGTCTTTCCAGCTGTTGGAAGTGTCTTGTGAGGTACATCCAAATTGGGGCATTGTACTCTATGATGGATCTAATGAATGACGTGTAGAGGGGCACTATAACCTCTTTATTTCTAGATGCAAACCCTTTAGTAATTAGATGGGCCACATAGAAGGATTTCCTAACTACTTTGGCAATATGATTGTCAAAGGAGAGATTACTATCTACCTGGGTCCCCAGATCTCTTATTACCTCTTCTGTATTAAGGGGGCTGCCACCTATGTGGTAATTTGTGGGTGTTTTGCTTTTCCCAAATGGGATGACTATGCATTTTTTGGCATTTAGCTTGAGGCCATGACTTTGACACCAGGTGTCCATCTCAGTAAGACCCTTTTGGAGGATGTCCGTGTCAGCCAGAGAGTCAATTATGGCTCCCAGTTTGCAGTCATCAGCGAACTTGGTTAGCCATAGTCCTCCTGTGTTTGCCTGTACTTCTGAGAAGTATATGCCGAACAGTAGGGGTCCCATGACCGAGCCTTGTGGGACACCACTTGTGACTGGTTTAGAGTCGGACCTGGAGCCTGCTATTCTTACTGTGTGAGTTCTGTCTGTAAGCCAGTTGGCAACCCATCTCGTGACACAGGGGTTTATGTTCAGGCTGGTGAGTTTTTCTGTAATACCTGAGTGGGGAATGGTGTCGAAAGCCTTGGCAAGGACAAGGTAGGCTGTGCGAGCTACCTTTCCCTCACCTATGGCTTTGGTGACTGTCTCGAAGAAGCCAACCAGGTTTAGTAGGCATGATCTGCCCTTAACAAAGATGAACTGGGTCGGGTCAAGTTTTTGGAGGTTCCCAATGTCTTTGTTAATGAGTTCCATGATGATGCGCTCCATAGCCTTACAGACCAGGCTAGTCAGGATTATGGGGCGATAGTTACCAGGGTCAGTTTTGGCGCCTCCTTTGTGGAGAGGAATAACCATTGCTGTGCGCCATTCTATGGGCACATAGCCTGTGGAGAGGCTGAGGTTGAACAGTGTGTTTAGGTGGGGGGTTAGTTTGTTCTGTAGTTCGTGCAAGACACAGCCTGGGACACCATCTGGTCCTATTGATGCTGTGTTTTTGACTTTTGAAAGGGCTGTTACCTGTGTGTCTGTGATTTTTGGGACACTACACTTTTCTGGTATTGTTGTGGGCCCTTTTGGAGGTGAGAGGTGGGTGAAGTTTGCACTGAATCTATCTGCCAGGATGTTGGCAATATCAGTAGGTTCCGTATATTTTGTGCTATTCTGCACTAGTTCAGTGCATATCTGCGAGTTGCCACTTAGATTCTTAACATAGCTAAAGAAGGCTTTGTGGTTATCTTTTGAATCCTTGGCTATTTTTCTTTCAAAGTTAGCCTTGGATGATTTCATGAGGGACCTTAGTTTCTTACTGATACTGATTGGCGATGTCTTTCCTTCTTGGGATTTGCTTTTTTTCTGAACTAGTTTCCTCCTTCTATTGTATAGCTTGTTTATTGCAGGGGTCCACCAAACTGGTTTCCTTGGTTTTGCTAGGGATGTTACGATCCATTCATCCTTGTAGGTGCTCATAGAGTGCATTTGTAAAGGTTTCTGCATCTTGGGCAGCGTTATCCTTTAGCGTGGGGGCTGTGAAACGTACAACTTCTGTCTTAAGTAAGGTGAAGTTTGCTTTAGAAAAGTTTTTTGCTGCGGTTTCCTTAGTTGGGGATGGTGGTGATGGGGTGTGGACATCCAGAGTGATTAGTTTATGGTCTGATCTAACCAGTGACGGGTTGACATCTGGTGTGGAACACCTGTCACCCATGTTGGTGATGACGAGGTCCAATATGTTTTCACCTCTGGTAGGGGAGTTTACCAGCTGATCCAGGGCATTTGAGTTGATGAATTCCAGGAAGTGCTGGGCCTGGGAATTTGTTCTCGAGTAGTTTTCCCAGTGAATGGTAGGGTAATTGAAATCACCCAATATCAGGGTGTTTGGTAGGACCTTCATGCTTTCCAGTGTCTCCAGAAAGGTGAAGTGGTGGTCCTGGGTCATGGAGGGTGATCTCTAGTAGGCCACAATTTGCATTGCAGATTTGGCCGATGTTAGTTGCACATGGATGACCTCAGAGGTATCATGCTGCACCACTAACCTGGAGGTGTAGGTATCCTTGATGAATATGGATACACCCCCTCCTTTTGTGTTTCGGTCCGTGTTCTGTGGCCGAAACATGTGGTATGAGTTGTAGCCCGGTAGTGCTGGTGTGCTCTCTGGAGCCTTGAACCAGGTTTCAGTTACTGCACAGATGTCGACATTCTCCATACTGAGGAGTGCTTTGAGCACGTGCATTTTGAGATTTAAACTCCTGGGGTTGAGTAGCATAACCCTCGTTTTTTTGTTTATTGTGCTGTTTACGGAGTTGGGTTTGACTTTTGAGCCTTGCCTAAAAAAAGCACTATGGGGGCAGCAAGAGCCTTGGCCAGTATTTGAAAACCTAGGGGTGACAGGTGCAAGCCGTCTCTTGCGAAGCAACATGGCTTGTCGAGCATCTCATCCCAGGCTGACAGACACTGGATCCCCTTCATGAACTTTAATTGTACTTTGACTTAGGAATGGGGTCCATTCCTGTCATGGTATTAGAAACCCAAAAGATTTGGAGAAATTAAAAAAATAAGAAATCAAACTAATATTCAAAAACAGCCAGATTTCAGCATAGCACATAACCTTACACATTTCAGCAAAGATTCCATTATCTCCTATCTAAAACTATATAACTGGAATGCAGTGAAATACATTCTACTAGATGATGCAGTACCTCTTTTTAATTCTACTTTCTTGAACATCCTAAATTAACTTGCTCCACTCAGAAAAGAAAGAGTTAGGTCAAACCTGCCCCTTGGTTACCTTGAGATACAAAACACCTTATAGACATAGAGATACAGCTTTGAATAAATGGTTAATCAATAAAACACTAACAAATCTCTAAAAAGTCAGAGAACTCAGAAGCCAAACTAAAACTCAAATTAAGTCAGATAAAAATGGTTCTACACTGACCCGCAACATAAAAATTACAAAAATCGCAAAGCATTCTGGTTATCTATAAACCAGCTGCTCAGTCCTGGCCATACCACTCAACCACCTCCTATATGTAGCACTAACAACAACTATACCAAATGTGCTGATGCCTTCAGCTTTCATTATATTCAGTCAATCTCATCATTACTCCAAAATTCCCCTAATACCAACAACCAGACGACAGCACCACCACCAATTCCTCTTCATAACTTCTCCTTCCAACCAGTCCCCACTACTTACATAAAAAAATATTACTTAAATTGAAACCTACTGCTTTAGCCCCCAGCAACCTACCTAACAAATACCTTAAGATGGCTGCAGAAGCAAAAGAGTACCCCATCAAAATTCTTATAAATTGCTCCATCAGTGAAGCATATTTTCCTACCCTCTGAAAAATGCCACAATCTTCCCTTCCACAAAAGAGAGAATTCAGAACGACAGACCCATTGCCATTCCCTCCTTTTTATCAAAAATACTCAAAAAATACATCCAGTCACAACTTTTGCATTACCTCACACAAAATAACCCCGTCTTCATCTCAGCATGGCTTCTGTCCCCACCACAGTACCTCTAGTGCTTTACCTAGTTTCACCAATTCAGTAAACACAAATACAAATGACAGAAACCTCATGTTTTCCCTCTTCCTTGATGTATCCCATGCCTTTGACACAATCTTTCTCTCTTTTCTTCTACACAAACTTCATAACCTGGAACTCAACACCACTGCTATCCTAAATAGAACTCAAGCTGTCCTTCCTCCCTCTCCCAGTCAGTGTACCACAAGGATCAATCTTGGGACTCATTCTCTTTAACATCTTCATCAATGACCTACCTAAAGTCTGTAAAACTGCATCCATAGTACACTATGCAAATGATACCACAGTTATCTGTTTCACAAAAAAAATCAATAAACTACAAGAACTTACCCAGAGTCCTTCTCCTATGTAGAAACCTGGATGACATCTGCCCATCTATTCCTTAACCCTAGTAAATGCAAACTAATCCTATTTACTGCCAAATTGCTTCTAGTCAACACAACACCCTCTCTGTTACCTCAACCAACAAAACAAAAATAGATGTTGTCACACATACTAAACTGTTAAGCATCTGTGTAGATGAGAACCTAAATTCTGACACTCACATCCAAAACATAGTGAAAAAATTAAACCAAAAACTATATTTTTCTCTATGGAGCCTAACCCTTCCTGTCAGACACTATAAGAAAACACATTGTGTCTTCTTGCCAACTCTAATGGATTCTGCTCCCATCCTTAACAACATCCAAGTGAGTTGTTAAACAAACTTGAGCAATGTTACTACAAAACTGCATGATTCGCTGCTAACCTACTAAACAGAACCCATCACTGTGCCTCCCCAACGGAATTACACTGGCTGGAATTCCTACATTATCTAGCCTACTCACAACTTCCACAAATCCATAGTATTGTGCATAAATCTAACAAATGTTCAACCATTTTCAACCTCGTTCAAATATTTAACCATTCCAGGCCACTAAGTTTGTCTGACAAATACTTATTACATGTATCTAAACCTAACAATCCTGCTGGCAAATCACTACTCTGTAAACACCTCACTAAATCATGGAACTTCATCCCACTAGCAATACTAAAAAAACACTCCCTAAAATCATTTAAAACTCAACTTAAGTCCTAACCACTCATTTGTGATGTTCCTGGATAATCTCCGAACCTTTACTGTACATGTAACTGACCATAATTCAGCTACTTCTTCACAATCTCTATCTGACTATCATCTACCCTTCTCCACTACTATCTCTACCTCCCTTTTACCTGGACCTCCTTAATACATCTTCATAATTTGTAACCACCTTTATCCTATATTTACTTCACTGTCTCTTGCTCAATATCTATTTTCAGCTGATTCCATTTGAAAGTAAATAGACTCTTATAAGCTTGATATTAGCTAACTTTTAACTGTCATGTTTTCATTAACTGTCATATTACAATTCTATGTATGTTTATTTACCATTCTATCTATGTATATTTACTATTCTATGCAAGTACATTTATTATTTTTTGATTAACTGTCATATTGTTACTAGTCTATGTATGTACATGTATTTATTATGTAAATCTTGAATAACTGCATTCTACTCATTCTGTAAAATAGAACATTTATCCCGAGGCCCCTGCTGAAAATAGTGCCCAGTCGGACTTTCCCAGTAAACAAAAGCAATAACTAAATAACTTAATAAATATATATATATATATATATATATATATATATATATATATAGAGAGAGAGAGAGAGAGAGAGAGAGAAATATATGGGTCTACTTCAGATTGTCAAACTGCCGGAACATCAACTGCATATGGCTGAGACCATATGCATGAAACCTTGGAACATCGAAACCTAAATAAAAATAAAAAAACATTTTTTTTGCTGCAGCAAAGGGGCTACACCCCTGCACCCCCCACATCCCCTGCTACTTAAATACACCAACTCCGAGATTGCACTTACATTGAAATGAATGAGAATTTTTCTCTACAGTGATCTCCATGCAAACGGTTCGATGTTCTAAAAAAACAATGATGTTTTCATCTTGGCCATATGCGGTTCAACCTTCTGGCCATTTGACAATCTGAAGGGGACCCATATATATATATATATATATATATATATATATATATATATATATATATATGTGTGTGTGTGTGTGTGTGTGTGTGTGTATATATATATATATGTATATATATATATATATATATGTATATGGATAGGTGCAGGGCAGCTGACTGGAGGACCGCAGTGCCAATATCTGTGTGATGGTCAATAGGTGTTTTTATATATATATATATATATATATATATATATATATATATATATATATATATATATATATATAGGGTCTACTTTTCTTTATCAAAATTAAATAATCTCGAAAAAGAAAAGTAGGACCCCACTTCTGGGAAAGTGTACTTCAATGAAAGTGCACTTTCGCAAAAGCCAATTCACCGAATCGGTAAAATAAAAAACAAAAAACAAAGAAAACACGGTTTTGATGGGGGGGCAAGCTTAAATATACTAACTCCAAGATTGCATTACAGTGGGGAAAGGGATATATTGCCTTCTTCCCAGTGTACTCTGCTTCGGTGAATCGGCTTTCGTGAAAGTGCGCTTTCGATGTAGTGCACTTTCGCTTAAGTGGGCTCGACCTTCTGTTTGTCGACCAACTGTGTTTTTGAAAAACAGAAGTAGGCCCATATATATATATATATATATATATATATATATATATATATATATATATATGTATATATATATATATAGAGAGAGAGAGAGAGAGAGAGAGAGGGAGAGGAACACTTTATAATCCCGAAATTCTGAAGTATCGAATTTCAGAATCCTGACATTATAAAGCCGAAAGCTCAAAACTCCGAAACCCCAGAAGTGCAAATTTCAAAATCCAAAGTCCAGAGATGTTGAATTAGCGCTTCTGGTTTTGGCTAGGGGCTTTAGTGTGTGTCAGTGTGCTTTGTTACTGTGATGTGTGTATGCGAGGGAAATGTTGCTCGTATGGTGGTGTTTTCGTGTGTTTGTCTGTGTAGTGTGAACTTGGAGTTATTATATTTAAGTAGGGGGTGTGTGAAGGGCACAGCCCCCCCCCACATGGGGGGTGCAGGGGGACTTGCCCCCCTGCTTGTATGTAGTGTAGGTCTGTGTGTTCGTGTATGGGGGGAAGGTGTGTGTATGTGTTTGTAGGAGTCGTGATTTTGAAATTCGTGCTTCTGGGGTTTCATATTTTAAGGTTTCGGCTTTATGATCTCGAGATTCTGAAAGTCGATATTTCAGGATTTCCGGATTATAAAGTGAACATATATATAAATTCCCTTTACATGCTCAAAATGCTAAAATATCGAATTTTAGAATTTCGAGCCTGTAAAGTCGAACGGGTGGAAAAGTGTTGAATGAATTATGTTGAACCCACGTTACAAATAGCATGTTCAGTAAGTGTACTGTTTTTGAGGCTTTGGGGAGGGTTTGTGTGTGTTTGAGTGTGTTGGGGTGTTTGAGGTGTGGGTTAGGGTAAGTGTTGTGCAGTGTGAATGTTTTAGTGTTGTGAGTGCTGGTGTTTGTGTGTATGTGATGTGTGTTTGTGCGGGGGGCTTTGGAATGTGCGATGCTGGGTTGTCTGTGCTTTGGAGTGTTGTACGACCTCAGAGTTAGTATATATATAGGTAGGACTGTGTGGGGGTGCAGGAGGGCTTGCCCCCCTACATATACTAAGGGTAGCTGTGTGTATGTGTTTGGTTGTGCGCGTGTGTGTTATGTTTATTGCAGGGAAGTGTTGGGAGGTATGTACGCTGGTGTATGTATGTGTTTTGTTGCGTGTGATGTGTGTTTGATGGGAGTTTGTAGATTTTTTGGTTTTGTGTTTCGCGTTTGTGTATGTTTGGCATTTAGGGGATTCGACTTTATAGTTTCGTGATACTGAATTTTGGTAATTCAGTATTTTGATGCTATAAAGTGAACCCATATATATATATATATATATATATATATATATATATATATATATATATATATGTATAAAATATATATATATATATATATATATATATATATATATATATATATATATATATATAAATAAAAAAAAATATATATATATATATATATATATATATATATATATACAAATACATATATATATATATATATACATACATACACACACACACACACACACACACACACACACACACACACACACACACACACACACACACACACACACATATATACATATAAAATTAGCAGGGGGTACTGGGGCTTGCCCCGTGCAAAACACTTGCATTTGGTTTAGCCCACTCGACGGTAATTCATTGAACAAGCACAGACTGTGTCAACATTATGTGTTTTGACGTAATTACATCAATATTCTGGTCATCAACATTGAGCTAATTCGGCCAGCTGCTATAACCATAGACCTATACACATACATGTAATGCTACTGAACTTTGCTTTTATCTGCCTACAAGAAATCTAACAATGGCCACAGAAAACTACACTCACTGTGAATGCATGAATGCATGATTTTGTGCCACAGCTTATTGCATATATCAAGCAGCCAAGGAACTGTATTGTCTTCAAAAAATTAATGGAATACAGCATGCCAATCAGGTTGTAATGCTGTTCTTCACTAGTTAATTTCTATATGCCTTCAGTCGCTATTATGCTTTTTTATGGGGGGGGGGGGCTTCCCCACACCCCTAATATGTACAGCTACAGAAGGAAGGGAAAAGCAAAAAAATCACTATCTGACAATGCACTGGCAGTGATATCAAATATCAATAAATGTTAACATACGCACAGCCTTAATCTGTTGTTCCAAACCTATCTCAGCAAAGCAACAGACTGCATATTGCTCCAGATGCATGTGGTATCATCACAAAAGACATCCTCAATAATAGCATGTGCTTATAACTTCAACAAGAGACTGACAGCATGAAGAACAGTTTCAGCAAAAATCACCCTTTTTTTAATATTCAGTACTCTGATATATCTATCTATCTATATATATATATATATATATATATATATATATATATATATATATATATATAGATAGATAGATATATATATTGGATATAAAAAGTGTACACACCCATGCCAGGTTTTTGTGATATAAAAAATGAGACCAGAATAAATCATTCACCTTTAATGTGACCTATAACCTGTACAATTCAATTAAAAAACAAATGTGTTAGGGAAAAAATATAAAAAATAAAAAATGTACAATAAGCTGGTTCCATAAGTGTGCACACCCTTAAACTAATACTTCATTGAAGCACCTTTTGATTTAATTACAGCATTCAGTCTTTTTGGGTAGGAGTCTGTCAGCATGGCACATCTTGACTTGATCAAATTTGCCCACTCTTCCTTGCAAAAGCTCTCCAAATCTGTCAGATTGTGAGGGCATCTCTTATGTACAGCCCTCTTCAGGTCACCACACAGATTTTCAATTGTCTGGGCTCTGGCTGGGCCATTCCAATACTTTAATTTTCTTCTTGTGAAGCCATTTTCTTTTATTTGGATGTATGCTTGGGGTCATTGTCACCTTGAGAGGTGAAATTCCTCTTCATCTGCAGCTTTCTTACAGCTGCCTGAAGGTTTTGGGCCAAAAGTGACTGGTATTTGGAACTGTTCATAATTCCCTCCACCTTGACTAAAGCCCCAGTTCCAGATGAAGAAAAGCAACCCTAAAGCATGATACTGGTACCACCATGCTTCACTGTGGGGATGGTGTTATTTTGGTGATGCAAAGTGTTATTTTTGCACCAAACGTACCTTTTGGAATTGTGGCCAAAAAGTTCAACCTTGATCTCATTAGACCATAACACAGTTTCCCACATGCTTTTGGAAGATTTTATGTTTTGTTTTGTAAATTTTAGCCAGGTCTGGATGTTTTTCTGTGTAAGAAAAGGCTTCTCTCTTGCAACCGTACCACATAGCCCAGACATATGGAGAATACGGGAGATTGTTGTCACGTAGTACACAACCAGTACTTGCCAGAAATTCCTGTAGCTTCTTCAGTGTTGTTGTAGGTCTAAGCAGCCTCCCTGACCAGTTTTCGTCTTGTCTTTTCATCAGTTTTGGAGAGACATCCAGTTCTTTGCAGTGTCACAGTTTTTCCATATTTTCTCCACTTTTTGATGACTGTCTTCACTGTGTTCCATGGTATATCCAATGCTGTGGAAATTTTTTTGCACCTTTCGCCAGACTGATACCTTTCAACAATGAGATCCCTTTGATGCTTTGTAAGCTCTCTGCGAAGCATGGCTTTTTCTGCAGCAGGCAACTGAGTAAATGTCAAGAAAATCCTACTAGGACAGCTGAACTTTATTTGGGGCTAATCAGAGTCTCTTTAATTGATGGCAGGTGTGTACCCAAGAAGAATGAATGCTGTCATTAAATCAAAAGTTGCTTCAACAAAGTATTAGTTTACAGATGTGCACACTTATGCAACAAGCTTTTTGTACATTTTTTATTTTTTTATATTTTTCCCCTAACAGATTTGTTTGTTTTTCAATTGAATTGTACAGGTTATAGGTCACATTAAAGGTGGGAAAAGTTTTGAAATGATTTATTGTGGTCTTATTTTTTATATCACAAAAACCTGGCATTTTAACAGGGGTGTGTAAACTTTTTATATCCACTGTGTATATATATATATATATATATATATATATATATATATATATATATATATATATAAGTGTGTGTGTGTGTGTGT